>NC_056536.1:34094089-34154089 GCF_910596095.1 Thunnus maccoyii
ATTTTTCATCCATCTAACAGTTTTGTGTACTGACCCAGCTGAGTGTGTTATTACATTTAAATTTATGAATGTATCAGACGCAGCAGGTTATAATAACGGTTTATCTGTGGTAAACTTCCTGCTAACCAACACACATCGCGTCTCTTCATCAGAACTGTTTTTTGGCTTCCACTGATTGATGTCTGTGTCTCACAAGCAGCTAAAACCAGTCTCTGTACGTCTGATTTTAGGTCTTTTGGCTCCTTTGTATTTTGAGAGCTGTATTAAAGGAGGTGTGTGTGTTAAACCAGCAGTCAGGTATCCGTAGAGCTCACCTGTGTGTGACTTTGATGGAGTTGGGCAGGGCCAGAGCGTTGGAAACTCCTCCTCCCATCCCGCTGGACTCGTCCTCGGACTCGTCCGTTATCGGATTATCCCAGACTCCGCCCACCAGGCTGTCGTTGCCGGGGTAACTGTTGGTCATGGATACGGAGCGGCTGTATCGGTTCCTGGAGTAACTCTTCAGGGCTTTGAACTCTGACACACACACACACACACACATTTCAACCCATATCACAACCAGCTCTGCAACTAAGGATTATTTTCATTATCCATCAATCAATTAGCAGTTAAACACAAGGTGGCGTCATTAAACCAACTATAAACTGTCTAAAACCCAACGTTAACATTTTATCTGTTTATCTTTCTCACAAGTAAATTCTAATTTTGATCAGAATAAAAACACTCACACTGGTGATGAATGACACCATAATCATTCATCACATATTAACTGTTTATAGTGTGTGACAGTTGTCTTATTGTGTTTATGTTGTTTGTATTTATTTATGTAACAATGTTTATGCTGCTCTCTTCATTGTAATTCATACATTAACATAATCACCAAGAGTCAAGTCCAGTTCAGGGATGTACAGAGATCCCAGTATCTGTATCTGTATCTGTATTTGTATTTGAATAAAAGTGGAAAGAGGCTTAAAAATCCTGTTTTTGTTTTTATGACACTTTTAATTTTAGAAAATTAAAGTGTTATAATAAGAATAAATGAGATGAGATAGAATTAGATAAGAAGAATAGATCAGATGTAGTAAAATTGGAGCAAAATCCTCCAAATGAAACTCTCCAGTGTTTGATCATGTGACTCCAGAACGACACGTAGCAGCGTTTTCTAATCTGGCGTCTCTATCAGCAGGACGACATCATCTGTCTGTGTTTTATAAAACCTTTAAACACATCATCTGTTAATCAATAATCATGTTTTATGATGTGACAACCAGGGATGTGCAGAGATCCCAGTATTTGTATTTGTATTTGTATTTGTTGAGGCAGCAAAATTATTTGTATTTGTATTCGAATAAAAGTGGAAAGAGGCTTAAAAATCCTGTTTTTGTTTTTATGACACTTTTAATTTTATATAATTAAAGTGTTATAATAAGTGTTCATGAATAAACTACCTTATGAAGTTGGTCCCCACACCGGGTCTCTAACTGGAGTCTCAGATCAGAGACGACTGCGCTGACTACTGAGATCAAACTTTACTCATCACCTCGTTGCAGACAGACCTCTACCTATTTATACACCCAGAACACACAGACAGCACAGCCTGGAACATGTAGGGAAGAACTTCAGAGGTGATTATTGATTTGCACTTTTCATTTATTGCCTATTTTTTTACAACCTAACTTTGTGGAAAGGAGAAGAGGAACAACAGGTTCTGGAGAGTCTCTTTGGAAGCACTTTGCATGTGTCAGTAGCTCAGTTTTATCTCTGGAGAACACCCCCAACACATAACTGTTACAATATCTCTATGAAACTAATATAAAACCCACTATTTGTACTTTGCTGAGTAACGTATTTATATTCGGGCTCACCTCTAATCCAGTTTATCCAAACTGCAGCTGCTCGTATCTCCACTAGAACTAAAACCTTTGACCTTAAACAGCTTCACTGGCTCTAAACTTTCATCTCTGGTTCACACGACACTAAACTGAATAAACATTTTATCAGCCAGACTTCATTAACTGCTGAAGTTCCTACAGTACAGAACAGCCTGCCAGCTGATTACTGTTTTATAATGTTTGTATAATGTCTGCCTGTATCTATAACCAAACCAGATTATTACTGTTTTATTGTTTTATTACTCTGTGAATTGCTCCTGTGTGACACTTCACTCTATAAATAAACTGGACTTGACTCTCGGCCAGTTCTCTCACCCTGAGAAAGACATTTTAATAGAACAAAAGAAGAAGAAGACGAAGGAACCATCAGATCTTTGTCATTTTCATTATTTGATTATCAAAATCACTGACAATTAATTTTCTTTTGATCAACTAATTGACTGATCACTGTAGTTCTAATCCCAACTGAACTGAGCAGTTTATCAATAACACACTGACAGTGAATCCACGTTCTTCAGCCTCTGTTGGTGCTGCTGTTTCACCAGATTAGTGTTGCAGTTCTGACTTCAGACACTAGAGGTCAGCGACGCACCAGTAAAACCAGGACAGGACCGAGCTCTGAGCTCCAGTGAGAACCAGTCTAGTTCAAAACTTCTTTACATTGGTATAAAAATAAAAGTAACTAGACGTTTAAAAATCTCCTCCACTCACTCTTCTTGGAGAAGAAAGGTTTCTTGTTGAACGGCCGCATGTTCAGAGGTCGGAGGTCACGGAGGTCACAGTTACAGGCTTCAGAGTTACGTTGGTACAGCTGAGACTTGATGCTGATCAGACGCTGCCGACCAGTCAGGTCCCTCTGAGGGTTCTTATCCCCGCCCCCTTCGTTCTTACACTTGAAGAGGCGGAGCTTCCCGGTGGCGTCCTCGACACACTGCCACTTCTACACACACACACACACACACACACAGTAATGAGAGGTCGTTAGGTTAAACAAGTTTAACTTTCTTTAAGTTGATTCTATTTAAATGAAGGAGAAATGATCTCAAGATGAATCTAGTTACAGTGACGCTGCAAGTTCTCCAGTCTGTTAAAACTCACCGACTTATGACACGTTGTCTTTAGTTGTGAGAGTCTTTAGTCTTTTTAAAGTCTCCCAGTGTACGGTTGGCATAAGTTGCTCTGCTGTTCTTTAACCCTCCTGTTGTCCTCGGGTCAAATTTGACCCGTTTCCAAATGTTTTTACATAAGAAATATTGCCTGAAAATCACATGAATGGATACAAAAACGAGGTATAATTTCATGTAAAAGAGGTCTATTGTATGTAGTGTAAAACTTGTGGTAATGAGATGGGATAAGTTGGATAAAAAGATGTAACACAGTCAAATGAGACCGGGTCAGTTTTGACCCGCGAGGACAACAGGTGTCGTTATGTTCTCCCATTAAAAAATTTGAAATGGTTTCAAAAAAGTATCCTGACTAAACTTTTACATGTACCAGTCTGTGATAATCAATCCACATATTTTCCTCTGATCTCAAATATAATTCAAATAATTCATAATTTATTAATAATAATCAATACTTTTTTTACTCAAAAATGAGGTATAATTTCATGTAAATGAGGTCTATTGGCCATAAATTCCATAAATAAGTGTAAAACTTGTGATATTGAGTTGGAATGAAGTTGGATAAAAAAGATGAAACACAGAAATGGGTGATAAATTGATACTTTATGCTTTATAAACAGTCAAATCAGACAAAATTGACCCGCGAGGACAAAAGTTGCATGGTGGACGGGAAGACAACAGGAAGTTTAAGGTGGACGAGCTTCTGTCTAAGTGTGTTTCTAAACATCGAGGAGACAAAAAACCCACTACGGCCGGACTCTGAAGGACAGGGGACACAACAATGTGCACATGTTGGACGGAGAAGACTCGTCCATTGTAACTGTTTAAATTTAAATTTCTGTAGTTTAATGTCTCAAACAGGCAGTTTGGCTCCGTTCACATTGATGCTCAGCTTTGTTTAGTCGGATCTCACAGATTTAACTGATCCGTGAGCTGAAGATCAACAAGAAGATCAACAGAGAGGGATGATGACGAGAGGCTGCGCTAGCGTACATGTCCGGGATTATTTGAGTGGAGGTCAGACAGATGATGAGGATGAAAACGAGAAGACGACATGTTTACTGTCAGCGGACTGTGAGGCTGAACGATGACGACGGGCGATATGTGGAGAGAAGTCTGATCTGATCTGTATGTTCTGACACGTTCACACGTCCAGAGATCAGATATGAACAGATCCAGGACCACATATGCAAGACGTCCAGATCTGATATGAAAAAAATCAGATCTGAAAATCTGACGGGCAGGTGGACTACGTGGTTCACATGTGACCTTGACGACCCCGCAGACCCCTAAACCAGCCAGAACTACAGGAGCCTTTTGGATGAAACATCTTGAAGAATCCATGACAATCTTTGACTTTTGGATGAACTCTGACCTTCAGTTAGAAAATCCTCATCCTCCTCGTTAACTGTCAGCTTTCGTTGTATTTTCACTCTGCAGTTGTTCATTAACAGCAGCTCTACTGCATTTAGTCACTCGCAGTTATTAAAGAGTGACAAATGCCTGAATTGTTAATTACACACATGCACGTACACACACACACACACACACACACACACACACACACACACACACACACACACACACAGAGTTTTCTACAGGCTGTTTATCAGAGCGATCCAGCAGCCGGCAGACACTGTTGCTAAGAGACTAATCAACTGGCTAAAGGGATTTTTCGACAAGTGTAATTAACCTCAAACAAGCATGAACACACACACACACACACACACACACACACACACACATATTCGGGGCTCTCTGAACGTCTTAGAGAAAAGTTTCTCGCTGCATCTCGATTCTCTTCACGTCTGTTCTCTTTGATTCTGCTCATTGTGTTCTGCTGCTTCTAGTCATTACTGTTTTGTTATTGTTATCGGTCTGTTTTGCAGGAGATGACATCTGGTTTTCATCTCTCTGACAGAAGTCTCTTACTGCTCTACCCTGATTCCTTCTGTCTGTGTTTGTTTATTGCAGCAGTAGCCACCTCAGCCTCTCCTGCATTTGGTCCAAAATGGGTTTTTTTGAGCAGAAAGCGTCTGAACAAATGCTTTTTATTTAAGGTTTTCACCGCCGCATGGTATGGAAAATATGCCATCTGTGAACACCAACACTGTAGTTTATTCTGACTCACTACAGCAGCAAATGTGCATCAATCCGCTGCTGAAAATAGTTCAGTCACCAGACTCACCGTCCTCTGATAAACCTGGAGCTGCAACAGGAAATAAACTTGGACCCATCTGGACTGATGATACGATATCTGACACTATGAAATGATCTATTGAGCTTTGTGAGGCGATTTGTGATCTAGCTTCTCAAAGTTTTATTAGACTACAAGCCCAAAACTCAGCATGGAGCCGAACCTGGGTGATAGATAAACTGGGCCACTCCTCTGCGCTGGGAAAAGTATTTTTTGGGGAGTAACAGAATCCTATAAAGTGGGATCAGGAGTAAATTAACAGGACTGGGATTAAAGTAACTGAGAGTAAATACTGGGATTGAATTCAGGGAAGGATTAGCGACAAAGAAAATGAACTTTAACCCTCCGGTTCCTGTGCTGCATGTGTTACTGTACCTGTCCGGTCTGCTGACAGGGCGTCTGGTACTCGGCTCGCTGACAGAGGTCTTTCACTCGTTGGTGTTTGGGCAGGAAGTTCTCCTCCTGCGACACCTCCTTCCCCTCGACGCGCTGGTGCAGGAGCTTCCTGTTGACCGACACATCCACATAATTAAACGACAGTATAGGTCTAAAATTCAGCAAAAAAAACCAACCCTGTAGTTACATTTTATGCCACCTAGAGGCCGTAGTGATGTACTGCAGAACGCCACTGTTAAAAAATGATGATGTTTAATGATGTATCGATGTGGTTCAGGTCTGGTTAGTTTTAGGGGAAAGATGGTGGTTTGGGTTAAAATGATCACTTGAAATATGGTTTATACTTCAACCTTCATCGTCATGGCAACAGTAAACATCATGTTAACATCACGGTTGTTAAAAAAACTTCCCATCTCACATCGAACTATTGATCCATCCGCCGACCCGCCTCCTGCTAATGAGGCAAAATCATCTACTCAAGTTGCCTTATGCTGACGTCACGTTACTATGGCAACTAGATGGCGTAAACGTAACTATAGGTTTAAGTTGTTGACACTCGACTTTACGATTTTAGACCTTTACTGTCATTTTTCATGTGATGACGGGCCGTTAACAGGCCAATCAGAGCAGTTTCCAGTCACATCACTGGTTCCAGTAACAGTACAGAGTGGAAACCAGTGAAAAGTAGCATCTTCTCTTTATCTGAAATGTGAAGCTTAAAGTTTCTCATCTGAATCAAGTGACAGCAGTGTTAAAGAATCCGTAGTTGTACACAAGATAAATAAAGTCTGACTGTAAAACTGTTTGTTGTAAAGATTCGTCAGAGTTTAACGACTGATTCCACCAACTGTAGTTAACATAACTGTGTGAAGTTCTCCTGTATAATGAGAGATAATTACAGACATTCTGGGTTCATTTTCTTTCTGTTTTACCTCTAAATAAACCGGTTTCCATAATCTGGACAAACTGTTTGTGTTTGTTTACAACCTGACTGCTCCCTTAACTGTTCATCTCAGCTGTTAAACTCGGTGAATGCAAAGTTATTATTTGTTTTCAAATTTGTTTTCCAGAAATCCGAAAACCACATGTGCCCCTGAATGTATCACATGTTAAACAACATGTGACTTATCACATGTGAAGTGCTGCTTTACATGTGAAACGTCCAAAAACCACATGTGCCCCTGAATGTATCACATGTGAAACATCCGAAAACCACATGTGCCCCTGAATGTATCACATGTGAAACGTCCAAAAACCTCATGTGCCCCTGAATGCCTCACATGTGAAACGTCCAAAAACCACATGTGCCCCTGAATGTTTCATATGTGAAACATCCAAAAACCACATGTGCCCCTGAATGTATCACATGTGAAACATCCAAAAACCACATGTGCCCCTGAATGTATCACATGTGAAACGTCCAAAAACCACATGTGCCCCTGAATGTATCACATGTGAAACATCCGAAAACCACATGTGCCCCTGAATGTATCACATGTGAAACATCCGAAAACCACATGTGCCCCTGAATGTTTCACATGTGAAACGTCCAAAAACCACATGTGCCCCTGAATGCCTCACATGTGAAACGTCCAAAAACCACATGTGCCCCTGAATGTTTCATATGTGAAACATCCAAAAACCACATGTGCCCCTGAATGCCTCACATGTGAAACGTCCAAAAACCACATGTGCCCCTGAATGCCTCACATGTGAAACGTCCAAAAACCACATGTGCCCCTGAATGCCTCACATGTGAAACGTCCAAAAACCACATGTGCCCCTGAATGTTTCATATGTGAAACATCCAAAAACCACATGTGCCCCTGAATGTATCACATGTGAAACATCCAAAAACCACATGTGCCCCTGAATGTATCACATGTGAAACGTCCAAAAACCACATGTGCCCCTGAATGTATCACATGTGAAACATCCGAAAACCACATGTGCCCCTGAATGTATCACATGTGAAACATCCGAAAACCACATGTGCCCTGAATGTTTCACATGTTAAACCACATGTGACTTATCACATGTCAAGTGCTGCTTTACATGTGAAACATCCGAAAACCACATGTGCCCCTGAATGTTTCACATGTGAAACGTCCAAAAACCACATGTGCCCCTGAATGTTTCACATGTGAAACGTCCAAAAACCACATGTGCCCTGAATGCTTCACATGTTAAACCACATGTGACTTATCACATGTGAAGTAGTGCTTCACATGTGATAAGTCACATGTGCTTTTTTTGTAAGAGAAACTACAAAACCTGAACCCAACTTTTAATACATTGGAATAATCCTTGAAGGTTTGAACATCAGTCAACAGTAACGTCTTGTTGTGGGCTCCGGTGTTGTAGACGAAGCTTTATCTCACTTGTACATCTACGTATAAAACTGTGATACTTTTAATGGATTTGAGGTTTTAATTGCTTTAAGAAATCTGTTTGCGAGATCCTGTCGAACCAGTAACATGTTGAAACTATGGTCATCAAATACCATTAAAATAAAGTTTTAATCTACAAAAATTGAAACTTTTAAACTAAATTTTGTCCCGGTTTAACGGTTCTGTGCTGTTTATCAGCTGCGAACAGTAAACTTTAACGTTGGAATGAACAGAAAGTAAAAGTCACAAGCTTCTGCTCCATGAAATCAATTTAACCTCCATAAAGCTCCATTAGATCCTCATGTTCTGATCACATGATGAGCTGCAAGCAGACAAAGGACCAACCAGTGATCTCTGACTAGCGTTACGTTTTCCTGGCTGAAATTAAAACTTTTTACAGCATCATGTGTTTCAGATTTATATGAAATGATGCATTTTATTCTGATCACAATGACAGAAATCATTTGATGGAGTTTGATGATTGAAGGTATTTTCTGGACCGCGGAGGCGACGTTCATGTTTTAAGACTGAAACATCATAAATATCTTCACTTCCACTCTGACGTCGCAGGAACGGAGGCCACGCTTGAGAATATAACACATAAATCAATATAATACCCACAGAGAATACTGGTCTCTGATTGGCTGCAGGATATCTGGTCAGTTAGAACGTAAAGAATATTTATTTTACCCTCTTTCCACCAGGAACGAGTCTCTCCAAACCTTCGACTTCTTGTTCACCTGAAACCTGAAAATAAAAACACATCAGTCGAGTCATTCAGTGATTCCTGACACCCTCCTCTTCCTCCTCCTCCTCCTCCTCCTCCTCCTCTCTCCTCCTCTTCCTCTCCTCTTCATCTCCTCCTCCTCCTCTTCCTCCTCCTGATGTAATCTTACAGGTTAACAGGAGTCAGATGAAGGTTTCATTGTAAAGTCACTGAGTTCATTTCAGCTCAAATCAAGAATTACACACATTTATAATATTATATTCATAACACACTCCGTCCTCCCAGTTAAACCACTGCTTCCATCTGCTTTCTATTCTGGGATGTTTGTAACTTTAACTTTTAGGAATAATATTTTGATTTTTCTGCTGCGGCTAAAAGAACGCAGTGGAAACAAACGGCTGAAAACTGTCACGGAAACACGAGAATGTGCAGAAGTGAACACGCGAAGCTGCAGAAACACGTTTGAAATGTTTGACTAACGTTCCTTTAAGGTTCAGTAGATGTTTCCAGCTTTCAGCAGGAAGTTGTGTGTTTAACAGCCCGTTGTATTGTTTGTTATCTGCAGCCTGGTCAGACCTCCTGACCTTTTATCTTTGCCTTTGTTGATATTTTATCATAATAAATATTAATAGAAAATTCATATCCCTTCAAGAAAGAGCAGATGGCTCCTTGTGTTGCTGAAGTTCGGTGCATCCAGGTGTTTAAATGAGGCTGTTACAGCTGAGAGACGTTCAGATGATTTACATCCTCTGACCTCCACCAGCTGCTCATAACATCACCAAGATCCTTCACTGGAGTATCGGAGACGGTTGTTGGATAAAATGTTTCAACGTTTCAATAATGAATAAGGATTATAAGAACTAAATCTGCACACGCGCTACGATAGAAAGGAAACACTGACGTAGTGACAGTAGATTTGTTCCCTTCCACGCTTTAATTTGCATTTTTAATTTGTGCATGAATAAACACTCGGCTGAGGTGGAAATCAATAAAAGCAAGACGCAGACTGAGTGAATAAACGATGACGTCACATGAATCATGTGACTTAAACGTCACTGAAGAGCTAATGATGAGGAGACTGTAACCTTCCTCACATCAAACATGATGTTTTCCATCGTTTGAGCTTTGACGGACGCTCTTTTAATGACGTCATTTCGTTGTTTTCTCTTCTTCTGCAGCAGTTTAACGGCGCCGACTGGAGAATTAGCGCCACCTGCTGTTTATCTGCTAATATTCACACAACAGCAGCAGATGAACATGTACGTTAAATCCAAGCAGCAACGTCCGGGGCTGTAAAATGAAGCCAAACTGCAGTTCCTTGAACGACCACTTGAGGCTCCAAAAGCGAGTCAATCCCCATAGACCTCCATGTTAAAATATCAACTTTACAGCAGAAATAAACATGTTTACAGTCTGGTACAAACAACGGTTTTGGTCTCTGTAGCTAATTTCCTCTTTCATGACAACTGAACGTTTTTATAACTCACCTGTTTAAGTTTTATTAAGCTGTAAAGTTATGCATAATGATGGACATGGCTGCTTTGAGTGACAGGTCCGCCAGCCGCTAGGTGGCTTGTTTCAGCCTCTTTGCCCATTTTTGATTGGCTGGGAGTTAGGCAGCGTCACGCACTGCCAAGATGGCGACGGCCGGAGCGGCTCGCTTTGAGCTTCAAAACCGCTCTTCAGAAACCAACGAGTGACGTCACGGTAACTACGTCCATGTTTTTATACAGTCTGTGGTTTTCTCTTAAAAAAACGGTTTAAAATAAATCAATCAATTATCAAAATAGTCGGCAATCGATTAATCGACTAATCGATTAATCGACCAATCATTGCAGCTCTAGTTTACTGCTTTTAAGTTTGATTTTTCATTAGTATGAGAAACAATGTGTGTGTGTGTGTGTGTGTGTGTGTGTGTGTGCATGTGTGTGTGTGTGCGCGCGTGTGCGTGTGTGTGCGCGCGTGTGTGTGTGTGTGCGCGCGTGTGCGTGTGTGCGTGTGTGTGTGCATGTGTGTGTGCATGTGTGTGTGTGTGTACCTGTTGGCAGGTTTGTCAGTGTCCAGTAGAGACAGTATCGACTTTCCGTCCATATCTGGCGGCGTGTCGAGGCCGGCGATGTCCAGGATGGTTGGAGCCAGATCGATGTTCAGGACGATGTGAGGGTTACTAATGCACACACACACACACACACACACACACACACACACACACACACACACACACACACACACACACACACAAGCCTGTATTATTCCAGCTGTAGACACACTGACTCTCTGTGTGTTTATCTGAACTGAATAAATCAAAGTAAAGAAACATGTGATATTTGCAGTAAAGGGTTTAAAATGAATCAACGAGGGTTCAGGTGATCAGGTGATCAGGTGATCAGGTGATCAGGTGATCAGGTGATCGGTCTATATTCGGAGCTGCAGGTGCGGCATAAAGATTGAAATTGTGTCGTAAACTAAAAGTGTTTCATCATGTGATCGTGTGTGAAGGAAATGCAGCTCTGCAGCCTGAACTCATGATCACCTCGTGGAACAGCTCTGAGTACGATAATCTACTTTACCAGGAACACACACACACACACACACACACACACACACACACACACACACACACACACACACACAGATCCAGTACATAACTAGATGAGGGAGTCCTCGTCACTCTCTCTTTATTCTGCTGCCTCTGATCCACAGACGTCTTTCAGGGTTTATATTCTTAAAGCTCTGTGTGTGTGTGTGTGAGTGTGTGTGTGTGTGTGTGTGTGTGTGTGTGTGTGTGTGTTTACATGCTGCCTTGCTCCACGTTGGGTCCTCTGATGTAGAAGGGAACTCTGATGTCAAACTCGTACGGCATGGATTTACCTGCACACACACACACACACACACACACACACACACAGGCGATCAATAATCAATAGAGGACGACACACATGTCGAGTGAAATGATTGGTTCGCTCTTTTGGTTTTTTGATTTCTAACCTTTAACGAGGCCGAACTGTCCGATGTGGTAGCCGTGGTCGGACGTGTAGATGATGTAGGTGTTTTCCAGCTCGCCCGTCTCCACCAGCATGTCGTACAGCTGACGGACGGAAGAGAAGCAATTCATTCATTAATTATAGATTATTGATTTGTTTTTATGAAAGAGAACACGGAGTTCTTTATATTGTTGGTTGTGTTTCACCAGCTGAATGTTTGAACTGAAAACTTTGTCTTTTATTTATTTGTTTATTTATGTGTAGCTTGATGGCAAAGTTGTGTTTTTATCATGAAACTACAAGTTCAGTCTTTATCGTCCTTCATGAGATGTGATTCTATGTGTTTATACACTGAAGAAGAAGAAGAAGGTCGACTGGAGGTCAGATATTTAATAAGATCTTTTTAATTAGTTTTTTTTACATTTTAGATCTATTAATATTCATCTCCGAGGCTCCTGTTTATCTACAAGTGTGCAAAGAAAGATCTTTTTTCTTTTTTTTCTTTTTTTTTTTGCAAAAACAGACTCAACCGCCAGTAAAACTGAAAAAACTGAAACATAAACATATGAACAAGTTAAAAAACACATAAAGACGGCAGGACAATAAGATAGAAGATGTCTTTTAGTAACTACAGGGTTTGTTTGTTTGTTTGTTTGTTTGTTTGTTTAGATCCTCATCAGCTGTTTTATAATGTATAAACTCTTTCTACATACAAACGTACACAAACAACATCTGACTCAAAGTCTATTTCTACATGAGACATTAATACATAATATCATCACCAATCAGCAACTTAATCCAGTAAAGTGGGACGAATAAAACTACATTAAAGAACCAGTGTTCCCAGTGTTCCCAGTGTGTTAAACCAGCAGGCAGGTGTCTGTAACTGGATATTAAAAGATCCTTCAAATGTGCTTTAATGGAAGTGATGGAGGATAAACCCCCAGTGTGTCCACTAGGGGTGTGCTTGAATACAAATACGTTATTCTGCAAAGCACAAATAATGAGTTTGTTTTTTTTTTTACGAATATTTGTTTCATACAAATATTTTTAAAATTATTTGTTTTTGGAAAGAAAAAAAACAAACATGTCAAACACCAGCGAGCAGGTCGGTTCTAGTCTCTGTCTATCAGCAGGTCACATCCACCTGCTACATGACGCGTATTTCTTCATTTGGATATCACTTCAATTTTCATCAGTTTTCTAAAATTATACGCAGAATAAAAACAAAAACAGGATTTTTAAGCCTCTGTTCACTTTCATTCAAATACAAATAATTTTGCTGCCTCGACAAATACAAATACTGCACGTCCCTAGTTTACACACAGTCATTTAAAGCTTCTATTCAGCTTCATCAGTCTGAGTTAGTCATATCAAGTGGATATCTGACACATTTACAGTCTTTTTAGCATCAAATTCCCTCTTTGTGTTTCCTCAGACAGTGTTTCCCTGTTGAGCTGCAGGTGGAAGTATAGTAACAAAAAGAGGAACTTTGGCACTAAAAAGACTGTAACGTTGAAAGATATCTACTTGATTTGACTCATTTGGACGCTGAAGCTTCATATTAGCTTCAGACTGTGGATTTTGTCCTCCATCACTTCCATTGTAAGGTCATTATGAAGGGATCTTCTAATGGTCAGTATGAACAGGAGGAATGATTACAGCAAGAAGAACAGCTTTAATGTTCATTTAGGCTCCTGACTGTTGGTTTAAGACACACTTGATAAACTGTGAACTCGTCCTTTAAGCTACACTATGTATTTTGCATCATACAGTGATGCTTCCACTGCTTAATAACTGACTGTTTCCCCCTCAGATGATTTAATAACTTTAATAATGTCTGTCAGAACCAAACAACAGGAAAAGTATTTCTGGGCTTTTTGTTATATAGTAGATATTTCTTATCTGTGTTTTACTCTGAACCAGGACAAACAAACTAAATGTCTGGATCTATTTTAAAACTCCTCACTGACGGCTGCAGATCAAACTCTTTATTCATTCTCTCTCTCCGCTGCTCCTGCTCTCCTATCAGCTGATTAGGGGGGCGTTACTCCTCGTTAACGAATCAGATTCCTGCACGGTTTCTATCAGCCTATCACGTCTTAGCTGCCCAAACTTTAAATCAGTTCTTCTCTCCGTCGCTGTCCCTCCTCCACCCTCCTCATCATCATCATCATCCAGATCCCAATATTCCCATATTCATCACCACCACCAGTGTGTTTTATCCACCTTTTCCATGCTGTCGTCCACCGACAGCAGCGTCTGCAGCCGTTTCCTCTGCAGCACGTTGGTGAACTCCATGTGGATGGGCTTCATGGCGCCGGTGTAACGCATGATCCAGTGCTTGTCTGGGTTGGGAGCGTAGTTATAACTGGGAGTACTGGGGGAGACACAGACAGAGAGAGAGAGAGAGAGAACGTCACTTCCATTGTAAGATGTGACCTGCAGTGTGTAGATAAACGTGAACTCAGGATAATATCACATGTTTGGAGGCTGGAGGACACTTCCTGCTGTGTGTGTGGAGTAATGACAGCAGATGCTTCTGTACATTAATTACACTCTCTCTCCCGCTGAGCGAGCAGAGGATGTTCCTTCACTGTGTTCTGTGTGGATAATGAATGACTCCCATCAGCCAGCTCATTTACTCCTCTCTCTCTCTCCTCTCTCTGCTCGGCAGCTACATAATTAAATTCTGCGTCGGGGACAGAAATAACCTTAAAGAGGACTGTGAGCTCTCCACTCTGCAGCTCTGCTTCCTCCTGCGACTGGACAAGCTGGAAACATCTGCTTCACTCAGAACAAACATCACATGAGCAGCGTCGGTTAGTCTGACGGAGGAACACGTGGAGCTTCTGCTCCGACTCAGGAAGTGAAAACATCACGTCACGGCAGGAAGGTCCTGATTGGTCGGTTAAAGTTCTTCTTATTTTTATGCTCGAGAGGTTTTGAGAGCTTCTGTTAAGATTCTATTTTTATTTGAATTTGTAGCCAAATCAGAACTTCAGGTTCTGTCCACAGACTGTATAAAATATGGACGTCGTTACCGTGACGTCACCCGTCGGTTTCTGAAGAGCGGTTTTGAAGCTCATCTTGGCAGTACGTGACGCTGCCTAAAAACCAAGATGGCGGCCCGTGTAGACGCTGCCGCTACATATTTGTCACCGCTTTGTTCTTATTTTAATACCGAAGCACGTCAGCTGTCGTTAGCGTCACGTTTCTTTACGATAAAAACATCTGGAACTGATTTGAAATCTCGTCCAGACGTTCGTGTTTCGGTTTGAATCCTGACTTCCGGGTCGCCACCGGCACAAATTTTTAAAAAGTGACAAAATTGGTCAAAAACTAGAAAAATGTCAAAATTTGCATTAAATGATTAACGACATGATGGAGTCAGATATCAGATATGATGATGTTTCCTCATTTAATGTCTTTTATGAATTATTTAAAGACTCTGAGCTGCTTCTGTGTGAATAATGTTATAAACTGTTTTCATATTTGTGAAATTAGTGAAATTAAATTCTTTCCAACAAGTGTCAGAAATCCAGTCGTTTTAATATTATTTGCAATAATTTGTCTTCAGAAATCAAAAAAGTCCTGCATGTTCACTTGTTTCACTGCAAAATAAAGAAAATGTTCTTTCGTCTTTTTGTTTTTTTTGTGTGTGTTTTTTTTACAGGACTGAAGAGAAAAATTCATTCCTGTTTTATTTCTTCTGGGAAAAAAACTGCAATCAGAAGCCAAAACTTTCATCCAGAACCTGTTTGTCACCTGGTGACAAGTTTCTGCTGAGAGATGATTCATCTTCAGGTTGTTTTTTCCTCTTAAAATGAAGCTGATTCTTAAACTTCATGTCCACGTGATTCCACATCAAATATTGCAAAAATTTAAATCTAAGGAGGGGAAAAAAAAAAACATAAAACTTGCATAACTCCGACTCTGCTGACTGCACAGCTGGTTTATATTCTGCTGAAAGCTCAGAGACACTTTCTGTCCGGCGTCCAGTTCATACGTAACTCTACAGGACTTCTTCTGGCTTCTTTATCTCCAACGTTTAACTGCAGAATAACGACTGAACGGCTCTGAGTTTCAGACTCTTAAACATAAAATCCAACCTGAGGATCACGACAGCTTTTCGTACGCACTAACTTTGTCAAAAAATGATTCTTTTCAGAGGAAACGGATTACTGTCTGTTCCGAGTATTTCCAGCTGCCTTTTTGTGTTACAGAAATAGAAACAACGTCTACAGAAAGCCTGGTGAGCTTTAAATGGGATTTAAATGGTCTCCCGACAGCAGGAGAGCAGCCGGCTTTCCTCAGGCATCTGTTCACATCTGCTGGATGAAAAAGATTCAACTGAGAGGTAAAAAAAACACACTTCAGTCACTGCTGTGATGACTGTCTGACCTCTCACACACATACACACACACACACACACACACACATACACACACACACACATACACACACATACACACACACACACATACACACACATACACACACACACACACATACACACACACACACACACACACATACACACACACACACACACATACACACACATACACACACACATACACATACATGCACACACGCACACACGCACACTCACATGCACACACACACACACATACACACACACATATACACACACACACACATACACACACATACACACACACACACTCACACATGCACACACACACACACATACACACACACATATACACACACACACACATACACACACATACACACACACACACTCACACACACACACACATACACACACACATACACACACACATACACATACACACTCACACACACACACACACACACACACACACACACACATACACACACACATACACACTCACATACACACACACACACACACATACACATACACACACACACACACACATACACACACACACACACACACACATACACACACACACTCGCACACACGCACTCGCACACACGCACGCACACTCACACACACTCGCACACTCACACACACACACTCGCACACACTCGCACACACGCACACACTCTCGCACACTCACGCACACACACACACACTCACACACACACACACTCACACACACACGCACACACACACACACACTCACACACACTCGCACACACTCGCACACACGCACACACTCTTGCACACTCACACGCACACACTCTTGCACACTCACACGCACACACAAATAATAAATATGGAATAATATAATAATAAAAGTGGAAAGAGGCTTAAAAATCCTGTTTTTGTTTTTATGACACTTTTAATTTTAGAAAATTAAAGTGTTATAATAAGAATAAATGAGATGAGATAGAATTAGATAAGAAGAATAGATCAGATGTAGTAAAATTGGAGCAAAATCCTCCAAATGAAAAACTCTCCAGTGTTTGATCATGTGACTCCAGAACGACACGTAGCAGCGTTTTCTAATCTGGCGTCTCTATCAGCAGGACGACATCATCTGTCTGTGTTTTATAAAACCTTTAAACACATCATCTGTTAATCAATAATCATGTTTTATGATGTGACAACCAGGGATGTGCAGAGATCCCAGTATCTGTATTTGTATTTGTATTTGTATTTGTATTTGTATTTGTTGAGGCAGCAAAATTATTTGTATTTGTATTTGAATAAAAGTGGAAAGAGGCTTAAAAATCCTGTTTTTGTTTTTATGACACTTTTAATTTTATATAATTAAAGTGTTATAATAAGTGTTCATGAATAAACTACCTTATGAAGTTGGTCCCCACACCGGGTCTCTAACTGGAGTCTCAGATCAGAGACGACTGCGCTGACTACTGAGATCAAACTTTACTCATCACCTCGTTGCAGACAGACCTCTACCTATTTATACACCCAGAACACACAGACAGCACAGCCTGGAACATGTAGAAGAACTTCAGAGGTGATTATTGATTTGCACTTTTCATTTATTGCCTATTTTTTACAACCTAACTTTGTGGAAAGGAGAAGAGGAACAACAGGTTCTGGAGAGTCTCTTTGGAAACACTTTGCATGTGTCAGTAGCTCAGTTTTATCTCTGGAGAACACCCCCAACACATAACTGTTACAATATCTCTATGAAACTAATATAAAACCCACTATTTGTACTTTGCTGAATAATGTATTTATATTCAGGCTCACCTCTAGTATGTAAGACAACAAACTAGTGAAGCTGTAAACACAACCACATTTACAGGTTATTATCTTATCGCTAGTTTTATTTTTTGGAGCCGTGGATAACCTCTGTCTAATGAAGGAACATGTGACTCACTGACGGAGGAATCAGATATATCAGGCTCTGATACACGCACAGTACTGGTTAACCTAACCAGACCTGAACCACAGCGCCGTCACATCATAAAACATCATTATGTTTTAACAGATGATGTCGTCCTGCTGATGGAGACGCTATAAATCGTTCTGGAATCACATGATCAAACCACGTACCTGGAGGTTAATTTGGAAGACTGGTTGGTAATTTAGTGATTATTTGAACAGATCATTACCCCTGACTGGTCCTCTGATTAAGATTCCTATAAATTAAAATGAAAAAACACTGAAAATCCTCGAGTTTAGACAGAATGAGAGAGAGATAAGAGAGAAATGGAAACACACACACACACACACGCACGCACGCACATGCACGCACACACACACACACCCATGCAGACACACACACACACACACACATGCAGACACACACATACACGCAGAAATCAGGGAGGATTGTGACGTTTTAGTCGTGTTGCTTCAGGATTTATCCTGCAGTGCAGAACAGAGCTGCTCCATTGTTCAACTGGATTACAGTGGCTTAGTCTTAGTGTGTGTGTGTGTGTGTGTGTGTGTGTGTGCGTGTGTGTGTGTGCGTGTGTGTGTGTGTGTGGGCCTACATGTGCTGTGATGCGTTGGGGAAGGCGGTGCTGTACTGCGGCGCTGAGTCTTCGGGTCCGTGCGGCGCCGCGTGGCTCAGAACCATCATCACCGGTCGGTGAGGATAAACCCGCTTCGAGGAGCGGAAGTACCGGATGGACTCGGCTGTGATCAGGTCGGTCAGGTAGTCCTGGCGACAGAAAACACATCATATTATTATATATCTTTATTATTATTACTGAGCATTTGGCCACTTTCTTCCTGGTTAAAGCACCAGCGTACGTCAACATTGTGCGTTTGAAACTTCCTCCCTCCACACCTCTCTGACATCTGAATGGAGGGAATAATAATAAAGTAAAGTGCAGCATTTTTCAACCAAACAACCGCTAGAAAAGACGCATCAAAGTGGAAAACAGAAGCAGACCCACCGCAATATGATGTGATGGTAGATATCATCACATGATTTTAGCATTTAGCATGTGAATTTAATGGAGCCCAGGAGGAACCATGGAGCGAAAAAAAAATAACTAATTCATGCTCTTAATTTAATAATTTGTGCTCTCGATTTAACAGAATTCACCCTCGTCCTGCCTTCACCCTCGCTGCGGATCGCTGCGGATTTAATTAAGTTTAATTTTGATCTCGGACTCAGATATGTGGAAATACTTGAACACATCTCTGAGATTCTTTACACGTACGCAAACCTGAAGTAAATCAAACAAGTTTTACCCGCTTCCTCATTCACCACGCATCACCAGCACATCAAGAAGTAAGTGACGTTATAAAGGAAACGTGTTCTTCAAACTTTCCAGCTGACTGAAGGCTAAACAGATAAATTGAGAGCCACTAATTAAGTAATTCAGGCGCATAAATGATTAAATTGAGCACAGAGTTGTTTTGTTTTTTTTTCCTCCTGGGCTCTGTGTTATTTAGTAAATTCTGATAATGAAAAGATTAATTATCAGAGAGTTCGTTAGACTCAGAGAAATGGATTTGCAGTTTTACAGCTGCTGTTTGTCCAGTGATTGTGTTTGTGGAAAAAGCTTTTTTTTGGGGCCAGTTTGCGTCATGTGATGATCTCAGAAGTTGCAGCTGCTACACAAGAATTGCTTCAAAGCTCAGCATCGTTCTTGTTGGGTCCATGTAGTGCTGATGACGTCACCAAAACCGCCCAATCAATGAGGTCAACAGTACATCTTTTTTTTTTTCCTTTGTCTGGACCAAATGGACAAAACTAAAGGTGTGACGGCAGCTTAACCAACTGCAGTACACTCTAATAAATGTGTACCTACCTGTGTGTGTGTGTGTGTGTGTGTGTGTGTGTGTGTCCATACCTGTGGGTACTGCGCTCCGTGTTTCTCTCGGACTCCGTTGCGACTCAGAGTGTAGTTGTAGAAGCGGCTGTTCTTCACCAAACCGAGCCACTCTCTCCACCCGGCGGGGACGTACGAGCCGTTATACTCGTTCAGATACTTCCCAAAGAAGGCTGGAGACACACACACACACACACACACACACACACACACACACACACACACACACACACACACACACACACACAGTCAGTCAGTCAGGAGAATCACCGAGTAGTAGAATAAAAACATTATGTGTGTGTGTGTGTTGTTTCTACCTGTCCTGTATCCAGTGTTGTTAAGGTACACCCCGAAGGTCCGCGGCTCGTGCTGCCGTTGCCATGACATCGAGGAACAGTTCTCGTTGTTGGTGTAGGTGTTGTGGTTGTGGACGTACCTGGAGACAGAGATCAAAGCCGCATTAATGACCAGGAAAACTCCCACAAACTCTCATAAAGGTCATAAAGGCTCCTGGTTTACTGTGTGGAAACTGTTGTTAATGCACCACTAAAGCACCACGTAAACTAGAAGGACTGTGGATCAGGAGCTCCAGCAGGCGTCTACTTTTACATATAGAGACCTGAAGTCAAACCACAACTTCCAGGTTCTGTTCCAGAAGCAGGAAACCTCATTAAAAATGTCATTAACATACGTAACTGCTAGGGGTGTGCCCGAATACAAATACATTTGGCAAAGCACAAATAGTGTTTGTTTTTTTTTCACGAATATTTGTTTCATACAAATATTTCAAAAATTATTTGTTTTCAGGAAGAAAAATAAACCATGTGAAATACAAGCGTGCAGGTCGGTTACATCACTATCTCAGTGTCTCTCCTCTGCTCCGCTGTGGCGTCTATCAGCAGGTCTCAGTGAGAGGAGTCACATCCACCTGCTACATGACGCACATTTCCTTATTTGGACATCACTCCCAGAGTTGGGGGTGTTGACACAAGCAGTAGCTGGGCTACTAACACAAGCTTCATAAACACTTACTGTAACTAAAATTAAAAGCGTAATAAAAACAAAAACAGGATTTTTAAGCCTCTTTCCACTTTTATTCGAATACAAATACAAATAATTTTGCTGCCTCAACAAATACAGATACAAATACAAATACTGGGCTCTCTGCACATCCCTAGTAACTACACTAATAAGTAAATATCCAGCCTTGAACAGAACCTCAACAGTACGTTTTATATGTTTAGATAAGGACGGGAGTCTAAATATCGTTGTTTATTCAATATTTATGTTTTTAGTGGCCTTTAACGAACATTATCTCCCATAAGTCCTTGAGGTTTGTTGGCTAAAGGTCACGCATCAACAGACGAGTTGAGTCCATGAGTGAGTGGAGGGGCGGCGGCGAGTTCAGACATGTCTGTAATAATAACTGTAATAATAAACAATTCAATTCAAATAAGCTTTATTGACACGACAGATCAGAAATACAAGTCTGTACCGTCTGTACACAGCTCAGATTACAGCTACAAACAGCAACAACAACTTTAGAAAAAAGCTTTGGGAGTTTTATGGATATGGACACCTCGTTGTCGCTGTAGTTTTTTGTGTGAGCACAATGAAAACATAGTTTAAGTTAAAATAACAAAGGTTTAAATGTCTGACAGCAGCTGCGCTCTCAGAATGTAGAAAGCAAACGCCGGGAACGCGCTTCATTTTTTGACAAAGACGATGAAAGAAACGTTGAATGAGAAATTGTGTTGAGTTACAGAAGCTCGACAGGAAGTGATGTCATGACTCCGGCTCTTTATATTACTTGTTATGTAGGACAAATTCTCACTTAAGTTTCCGTCTGTCTGCGTTAACCTCTCTTATTACATGTGTATGATACCTAAACAGCGTGTACAAGGTCACATGATGAGTTCACATGGTTCTAATGTGGAAGTTGTAAAACAGTGGCGAGGCACTGTAAACATATAATACAAGCAGTATACAAAGAACTACTATAACTCAGTATAACGCAGCTGTCAGCAGATATAAGTGTTTATTAATGTATTAGTCAACATCTACAACTCCTCCTGTGGGCACCTAGAAGTGCTTGCTGCTGTATAAACAGATAATGAATGACTACAGTGAAACACAACTGTAATAATATAAAATATGTCTTCACAGAAGTTATAATAAATACTGAACATTAATAAACACTCCCAGAGGCTCACAGTTGTGAAACTGTAACATCTATTCTAAACTGTCTAGTAGACAAACACTAAATAAACACCTCAGACTCTGAACTGTATCACAGCAACATTTTTAGCAGGAAAATATCAATACTGGATGTCTCCCACTGACACCGCAGCTCTTTCATTAGATATCTGAATTATTAAAAAAAAACCTATGTACCTTTCAGAATGCCATTGACAAAGAGAGGAAGAGTGCACTCATTTCAGGATGTATTGGATGCCGTTATTAAAGAAGATACGAGTGATTTTGAGACTGAGTCAGAGGACAGTGATGGCAATGAAGGAAACATAGCACAGGATGACCAGGATCAGGAAGTAAGAGTGAAAGCCTGAGGGAGAACCAGGCAGAAAGCCAGAGAGTGAGGATACGCCTGGTACAACACAGCACAGGCAGAAGGCAGAAGGCAGAGTTCATAAAACCCTGAAACAACCTTCACAGGTGCTGATTTTGCAGCCACCTCTAACTGTTTACTACAAACCCCCCACTGTGTCTTCAGAGATGCTTCAGAATGTGACGATCTAGAGCAATAAGTACAGTCTCCAGAAACACAGGACAGATGCTGACATATCTGTTAAAGAGCTGCAACAAATGATAGACATGTACTTGCAAATGGGTGTAGTGCAAATGTCAGTGTTTACTGGGAAGCCGACACACACTAGGGCCCCTGTAGCTGACGTAATGCCTCGTAACAGACAAACAGGACAAACTCTGGAAGATTAGGCCATGGTTGGATGCATTCAGAGAGAAATGCCTACAGATAGTGCCAGAGGAGGATAACTCTATGGATGAAATGATGATTCCTTTTAAGTTCTGTGGAATCAGACAATACATGCGTGGGAAACCCCATCCCTTCAAGGCTTCAAGGTTTGGGCAAGAACAGGAATCTCAGGCATAGTTTAAGACTTTGACGTGTACCAAGGGAGTGTGCAGGGTAATCGTGCCAAGTCTTAGCTTGGATTATCAGGAGATACAGTCATGAAGCTTGCATCAACACTCCCTGCAGGACAAAACCACAAGAGTATTTGCAGACAATTTCTTCATTTCTTTGCCTCTACTCGTCAAGACTCCTTGAGGTTGAAATCCACTATGTTGGAACAGTACGACCTGTGCATGTGCCAAACCTCAGGTTAGCAGAAGAGAAGGAGCTGAGAAAACAAGGCAGACGGAGCTTTGACTTCAGAGTGGAGCAAAGTCACAACCAGTCTGTGCTCCTCTCTCCTCTTGTGGTGGTCCACACCCAGGTGACAAGGTTGACCAGTGGGAATAATCCAGTAAGTCTTATATTGAGGGACGTACAACTGATTCATGGTGGCGATCAATTTGCTTGATTCCTTTACAGCCAAGTACAAGTTCACATTAGGTCCAGCGCTGGTATTTGTACATTTTTTTTGGCACTCCATCATCCTTGCAGTGGTCAATGCTCGGCTGCAATTCGAGTGTGACTGTACAACCCTGCCGATCCCTGAGAAAGGAAGTCATGAACAAGCACAGCTGGAAACCTCTCTCATCCAAATCAGTACCCTGAAGAGAAGCAAACCATCCACAGATGAGGCAAGAGCACAAAGCCTCAGTGTGAAAAAAAAATGGCCCACAGTGCTCCCCCTCCTGATGTTCACAGGGATAATGTGAGGCACTTGCCAATGAGAGTTGAAAAAAGAGGCCGCTGCTGGCTCTGCAAGGATGGATATACATCAACTGCATGATTCAGGAGTGATGTTCATTTGATCACAGATCAAAAAAACCTGCTTCCTTCAGTTTCACACATAAAGAGACCCAAACAAGGACGACGTCCACCAGATAAGAACAGTCAAAAATCATTATGATGTTCAAGCAAAGCTCAATATGCAAACATGAAGAAATTATAGAGGACTGACGTAATAAAATTCCAATTTTGCAAGGTCAAAAAAAAAGTTGTTTTCTTACAGTTTTTCAGCATTATAGCATGGATCACTATTATAATTTTAACTAGTCAAATTCATATGCTTTTTATTGTGCTGTATCAAACAGTCTCATGTCAATAAAATTCACTTTTAAGATACATATTTTGATATTATTGGATCATCAATGACTGATAATCTATGGACATTGTCAAAATTAAAGCACTGATATTTGTAAGCACTAAGACCTGCTGCTGCACTTCTGCATCATTTTCACATAATCCTCCAAAAACCAAAAAATGAAAAGAACTATTTTTCTTGATCAGAGATTTGCTAAAACCAGTTTAAAAAAGGAGAAAAATCAGTGCTTGGTTTCAGAGGGTTGAAATGTCGTCTTCCTCAGTGCTCGCCTTCTTATTTTTCTATCCTTGATCTCAAAGCACATATTGTTATTTCTTAACTTTTTAAATTATAAATTAAAGGGTTTTTTGCCTTGTAAGTCCAGTCCAGTCGGAGCTCTGGAAGTCAGAGCTGAATGACATAAGGTATCAGGAATGTGATGATAACGGTACTTGTTTCGCTACTGTGTGTAATTTTCTGACTAAACTGATGTAAAATATTATTTGACTTATCCGTCGTTTATCCTGCTCTGTCTCGTTAATGCATCCTATTAAGCTCTAATAACGTTGCAGATATTCATAAGCTGCCTGTCAGAATAGAGTTTCTCGCCATCAGCCGCATTAATTAATTGTTTGCATTTGACATTTTGAGATGTGGAGGCACTGAGCTCGAAGGTCGAAATTGTCACATGGGAAATTTTTGACCTCTGACTTGCGTGGAACGCAGCATTAGTCCTAGTTTTGAGTAAAGCTCCAAAAACACTGGATACTACATTTCCCATGATGCAACTCAGTAACATCTTTCATTAGTCTTAATCTGCATCTGCACAACAGTGATTTTCACAACTATAGAATAAGGTGCATGTTTTTGTTAAATTTTTGTGGGCACTGTATAGTGAATAAATTTACACACTCAGAATTCAGACACTCAAATAAAATATAGTACAGCTTTACATTATTGTTCTGTCTTGTAGTGATGTATCTGTATCTTTCAAACTCCACACCTTCAGTTTGTGACACAGGACCACAGATGTATAATAAGAGCTGGATACCAGACTGAAAATGGCGCCTATTCAGTCCAATTAGAATTGCTCACCTGGCATAAAAGCCAAGAAACTTTCTAGCTTCCAGGTTTACTTTTGCGTTGTACAGAATATGCACCGTAGCGTTTCTCACGCTGGCTCCTCCCAGATTTTTAAATCACTTTTCTCGCCTTGAGAGTCATAATTGACCTTGTTTGCAGTTCAAGGCGTCCTGTCAACAGTTTTACAGACGTCTCTTTTATAATGGTGGTCTATGGGGAAAATGCATTTTGGGCTGCAGGGATTTGACATCACTATGACATCACCTGGGTCATTTTCTCAGCTCCTCCAGCCACATCAGACATAACACAACCTGTTTTTGCTGTTTTTGACGTGTAAAATCAGTGGAATTAGTTTTTTAAGCGTTTCAGAAAATCAATTAGTCAATATGTCGGGTACAGATGGAAATGTGTCTGTCTGTCTTTTAGCACTTACTTCCCAGTGAGCATGCTCGAACGTGACGGACAGCACATGGGCGTGGTCACGAAGGCGTTGGAGAAAGAAGTCCCGCCCTCCTCCATGATACGGCGAGTCTTATTCATCGCCTGCATCGAACCTACAGAGAGATAAAGAGAGACGTTGTTGCAGCATGTTGTACAATGTTTGACGAGCAGGTTAGATGTTTGTAGTGTAGAAAGAGAGACACAGAGTTTGGAGGTTGATGTCTTTTCTAATCTCTTTGCAAAAACCAAAAACACAAGTGTAAAAGTGTGAGGAATGGATTCAATCGTGTGTCCGTTTGCTCAAACATAAGCTACAAACATTAGCATGCCCGGCTAACTAGCTTACTACCTGCACTAGCTTACTGCTTTGAAGGCCAAGAGTTAGCATATAATTAGCTAACAACATGATTTTGTGGGGTTACAGGTAACATTAGAAAAAGTCCTGTTCAGGACTGACATATCCACCAGTGGGAGCTTTATTAGGCTAAGATTAACATTAGCTAATGTTAGCTAACGTCCTGCTCGCTATTTGATTCGGTAGTTTAGCAGAGATGACTTTATCAGACTCATCAGTTAGTCCTCATCCTCCTGTTTCCTCATAAAAGTGAAACATGCTGTTTGAAAATGCAAACAATAAAGCATAAATTAACATAACCTCTATAATATAATAATGTAACCTCTGTGCTGCCTGTGCAAGAAACGTATTATGTATTTTTAGAGTTAATATCCAAGCAGTGTGCGTTATAAAGAAATATCAGTTTCCCTGTTGAGCTGCAGGTGGAAGTATAGTAACAAAAAGAGGAACTTTGGCACTAAAAAGACTGTAACGTTGAAAGATATCTACTTGATTTGACTCATTTGGACGCTGAAGCTTCATATTAGCTTCACATAAACTTTTAAATACATTTTTGCACAGAAGGAGGACTGTGGATTTTGTCCTCCATCACTTCCATTGTAAGGTCATTATGAAGGGATCTTCTAATGGTCAGTATGAACAGGAGGAATGATTACAGCAAGAAAAACAGCTTGAATGTTCATTTGGGCTCCTGACTGTTGTTTTAAGATGGACTTGATAAACTGTGAACCACTCCTTTAACTGGGAGAGTGCTTAAACTGGAAGTTAGATAACATCATATACGGGATAAATGAACAGGATTTTCTTGGTAACCAGGAACTGTAAACTGTATGTGTGCAGTGTTATTGACAGGCGTAGCAACAGTAACTAAGGGGATGTGAGGAGTTCGCTAAGGGTTAATTATGGTGAAAGATGTTTTGTCAGTTTTAAATTTGAACCACCAGTAACATTAATAGTAATTGTGACATAAACAGTATCAGTAATAGTACTAATAACAACAGCTTCACTCACCCAGCTCCAGGTCCTGGTCGTCGGTCAGGACGAGGATGATGTTCGGCCGGATGTTGCGTCTGTCTCTCTGGAGGCGGGACTTCAGACGCTGGCCGGGCGGGAAGTGGGCGTGGCTGAGCGTCATAGTGACGAACAGGAAGAGGAGGAGTCGGCCCGCCATAGCCTTCGACCCCTGACCTCCCAAACAGGTCAACCAATCAGCTGCTTCTCCTGCTGAGTCTCAACTTCTGGAAGAACAACAGACAAACGGTTCATTTAAGTGCATGAATTTCCTTCATATCATTAAACTTCTTGGGCACCAGAACCGCAGTATGATACAATATGTAAACGTCCTGTCATGTCTGAATAACATTTATGTATTTGATGAAATGAAAAAAATCTATTTGTTGTATCTCGTGCTTAAAGTCGGTGTCAAAGGCCACCATATAAATCTGCAATAACTAGTTTCCATCAGCTTTAAGTTGACATGTTGAACTTGTTAGCAAACAGTTGTTTATTTCCACATCCAGCAGTTGTGGAGCAACATTGATAATGTCAATAATTACATGTGGGGTTCCTCAGGGTTCTATTCTTGGTCCTTCATAGTTTCAACCTGGTTAAAGCTGCCTGAACTTGTTTTCAGCAGAATAGTCTGTAAAAACTACTTCTGTCATATAATCAGCTTATAGAGTAGTTGTGGCTAACATGTTAGCAACCAGCTGCTTATTTACGGAGCAACATTATCATTCATGTGGAGTCGTGTTTCTGTCCAATATTCACTCTCTTTTAACTCTGTTTTTGTTCTCTACCAACTCCTGAGGGAAATATCTGGCTCTTTAGCTTCTTAATGCTCCACTATGTTCACCAGCTAGTCTACAGCTAACTGTGAGCAGGTAGTGAACAGTGGCGACGCTATGAGACGCTGAGAGTGAACCAGAACAGTAAAGTTGCAGCCGGACAGATAAACAACGAGAGGAGCTGCAGAGTCTCTGATAGATTCATCACTATGAGACAAACACATTACACGCTGACACATCAGTGTTATTATTATAAAACACTAATTATAGCTGCTTTAACCAAGTCAATCAGGAGGAATATTGTAGGAAAAATTAAATAAATGAACAGTAAACGTTGGCAGATTATGTTCAGTTTGAACATTTTATTGGCAGCAGCGTTAATGAAGAAGAACATAATCAGGCGGCATCATGTTTCCCACAAAATATATTAAATATATTTATATTATATTATAAATAGTTTTATATTAACGTAATTTATAGGAAACAGGATTTAGAGCTGTCGATCGACAGATAATCGTCTACAATTTTGATAATCAATTGTTTTCAAGCATTTTTTTTTGCAAAAATGGGAAAATTTTACTGATAACAGTAAACTGAATAACTTTTAGTTTTGGACTGTTTTAAAACATGTTTCACTGAAATTTTATAGACGATACTATCAATCAAATAACTGAGGAAATAATCCGTTAATTTTTATTTTGATTAGATTATTTTTTAGATCAATGAAAGTAAAGCTCACAGCTTAACAACTAGAGCTGCAACTAACGATTCTCCTCAGTATCGATTCATCTGTTGATTATTTTCTCCATTAATCAATTAGTTGTTTGGTTTATAAAATGTCTGAAAATGGTGAAAAATGTAGATCAATGTGGATCAATCTTAAAGACGACGTCATCAAATGTCTCATTTTGTCCACAACTCAAAGATCTTCAGTTTACTGTCACAGAAACTAAAGAAACCAGAAAATATTCACATTTAAGAAGCTGCAATCAGAGAATTTTGGACTTTTTTTAACTTAAAAAATTACTTTAAATGATTAATCGATTATCAGAATAGTTGGTGACTCATTTATTAGTTGGCAACTAATCAATTAATCACCTAATAATTGCAGCTGTAATCATTACAGTCACTGATATTCATCCTCCAGAGCAGCAGGTTGTTGAGATATTTTGTTGTGGACCCGCGTCCTGCTGCTGCTGCTGCTGAAACAAACATGATATTATTATTATTGCAGCAGTGTTTCAGTGAAATGTCACCGCGGTACGTGACGCCGCGTGTTTATTTACTGTGTGACGGCCAGAATATCGATGAAAACGTTCAAGTGAGAGCTGCTCTCTCTCTCTCGGAGGGAAAATAACAAAAAACACACTGCAGGATTTTCTGGTCAAAATAATTAAAAGAGAACATGACGGGTGTCTCTGTGGCACACACACACACACACACACACACACACACATTTACACACACACACACACACACACATTTACACACACACACATACACACACAGTTATTAGCTGCAGTCTTTTGTTTCTCTGATAATAAAACACTGAAATCCTATCAGTCACACTGACACACAGCACAGCAGGGATGTGTGTGCGGCTCGCTGTACGACAGTGTGTGTGTGTGTGTGTGTGTGTGTGTGTGTGTGTTCGTGTGTGTGTCTGTGTGTGTGTCTGTGTGTGTGTGTGAGCATGTGTGTGAGCTCGCAGCAGGGTGCGTCATGCAAATTAGCTCGTAATCAAAACAGTGTAGGCTCACTGCTCTGTGTGTGTGTGTGTGTGTGTGTGTGTGAGCATGTGTGTGTGTGTGTGTGTGAGCATGTGTGTGTGTGTGTGTGTGAGCATGTGTGTGTGTGTGTGTGTGTGTGTGTGTGTGTGTGTGTGTGTGTGTGTGTGTGTGTGGGTGGTGAAGCTCTCATATTAAAGTGGTCTGTTGGCTCCAGCTGTGAATAGACTGAGATTACACACAACCTGCTGAGAGACATAACCCCCCCCCCCTCATGCCCCCCCCCCCCCCCCCCCCCCCACGCCCCCACGCCCCCCCACGCCCCCCCATACCCCCGCCTCTGCGTTGGCGGTCTCTCTCTGAACTTGCCAACACGCGTGTTCAGGGGCCGGTGCACTTCATCACATGTGCCTCACACACACACACACACACACACACACACACACACACACACACACACACACACACACACACACCGTGATTGGTCAGCTGGACTCACTTCTCACGTCTGAATGAATAAATGCGTCGTAAACGTTCACTAATGTCAGAGGAGAATCAAAGCTGCTTTATGCTTTATAGTGACAGATGAATTATTATTATTATTATTATTATTGTCAGATATTTTTCTGTGAAACTGAAAGCAAACGTAACTATTAGATATTTGCTGCTGCAGCTCTGCTCGTTACTGACTCACCCTTCAAACATTTGCATCCTGATTTTAATGTTATATAATGTTAACGGTGTATATTTGCATGGACCGGCACTCTTGATGGTTTCTATTCCTCTACTCAGCTCAAGTGTTTTTTAAAGACACACTTATATATTTGGGAAATGTGTGTAAATGTATTCTCTCTATAAATAAATCAGATCAGGTAGTTATCAGTAGTGTTATTCATGTTGATTTTGAACATGAGACAAGAATAAAAAAACTAGAGATCCAGAATAAACAGATGTGGGATCCGACCGACGCTACGGCGGTTTGTACTGTTTTTATGGATCAGATGATGATGATCTCCACATCTGGACTGCAGCAAAGAGAGAGAGAGCCAGATCCAGCTGTTGGGCTGCGTTCAGCTTCGACATGTGTTCCTGTCCTGCAGTGACCCGACCGCCGCCGCCGCTGCTGCGGCTGAAACATGTTTTTTGGGTTGTTTTAACTCCGACGCTGTCAGTAATCCAGCTCACTGTGTTTATGTTATGTCACACACGGTCTCAGACGAAAACCGCCGGACTCGACCTACCAGGATTAGTTTTCTCTCTCTCTTTCTGGGTCACAGTGGCTCTGAACGCAGCAGGTTAGACACCAGTGTTTAATGTTTTATGTAATATACTTTGTCACTGAAATGATGATGTAGATGCACAGCAGCAGCTGAATATGACTTCAGGTGAGAAAACGACGTCTGCTTATGAGACTAAAAGGCCTGTTTTCATGTTTTCACTGGACTAGAATTAACTGTGGAGGAATTTATCCTCCGTGTCACCTGTTTATATTCACATTTTCAATTTAAACATTAAAAAAATCTTGAGTGGAAGATTCAGAAAAAGAAATCCTGAAATATCACGTAAAACTTTCACACTTGTGGATAAAAAAGAAAATGTAGATAAAATGTAGTAAAAGAGATCCCACTTTGTATTTGTATTTGTTGAGGCAGCAAAACTATTTGTATCTGTATTTGTATTTGTATTTGAATAAAAGTGGAAAGAGGCTTTAAAAATCCTGTTTTTGTTTTTATGACACTTTTAATTTTAGAAAATTAAAGTGTTATAATAAGAATAAATGAGATGAGATAGAATTAGATAAGAAGAATAGATCAGATGTAGTAAAATTGGAGCAAAATCCTCCAAATGAAAAACTCTCCAGTGTTTGATCATGTGACTCCAGAACGACACGTAGCAGCGTTTTCTAATCTGGCGTCTCTATCAGCAGGACGACATCATCTGTCTGTGTTTTATAAAACCTTTAAACACATCATCTGTTAATCAATAATCATGTTTTATGATGTGACAACCAGGGATGTGCAGAGATCCCAGTATTTGTATTTGTATCTGTATTTGTATTTGTTGAGGCAGCAAAATTATTTGTATTTGTATTTCAATAAAAGTGGAAAGAGGCTTAAAAATCCTGTTTTTGTTTTTATGACACTTTTAATTTAATATATAATTAAAGTGTTATAATAAGTGTTCATGAATAAACTACCTTATGAAGTTGGTCCCCACACCGGGTCTCTAACTGGAGTCTCAGATCAGAGACGACTGCGCTGACTACTGAGATCAAACTTTACTCATCACCTCGTTGCAGACAGACCTCTACCTATTTATACACCAGAACACACAGACAGCAACAGCCTGGAACATGTAGAAGAACTTCAGAGGTGATTATTGATTTGCACTTTTCATTTATTGCCTATTTTTTTACAAACTTTGTGGAAAGGAGAAGAGGAACAACAGGTTCTGGAGAGTCTCTTTGGAAACACTTTGCATGTGTCAGTAGCTCAGTTTTATCTCTGGAGAACACCCCCAACACATAACTGTTACAATATCTCTATGAAACTAATATTCATATAAAACCCACTATTTGTACTTTGAATAATGTATCCTAGTGCCACGCTGTGGTTCAGGTCTGGTTCGGTTTAGAGATGATGGTTTTGGGGTTAAAATGACTTTGTTAAGGTCAGAGAAACATGTGGTGGGTTAAAGTTACTACTTCCTTAAAGTTAGACCACCTTCGTTGTCATGGCAACAATAATAACCACGGGGGGGGGGGGGTTAAAGGTTAGGGGTCACGATGTTGCCTCCATCCAGCCTCCTCCTCTGAATCTGTCACGTATATAAACGTCATGTGACCTGCAGCACTGCTCCACCTCACAGTTGCTACGACAACTAGATGTCAGCTGTCACTCAAACTAACTATAGACTGACATTACGACCTGTTTCTAGGGAGGTCAAACAGACAAAAACATCAGATCCGTGTAGAGCGATGATGAGGAGACTGTAACCTTCCTCCAATGAACCCATCAAACAAACAGTCCATCATGTTTTCCATCGTTTGACCTTTGACTTCTGCTCTTTTAATGACATCATCGTTCTCCTGCAATGGTTTAAATGGCACCAACTGGACAATTAGTGCCGCCAGCTGTTTATGACCCGACTTCAACAATATTTGCATAACGGCAGTTTGACTGGAGGGAGAGTATCACATATGGCTGGAACGGCCACACACACACATGTATCATACTATATTATTATGCATTTCGACACGTGCGGTTACGCCATGCTGAACCGCCAACGAGAGCTCCATCCTCCCCCCCCCCCCCCCCTGGAGGATCATAAATTGTGTCGTCTGTCATCCTGATGCCCTCTCTCTCTCTCTCTGCTCCATCACATCACACACATGCTCATTAATATTCATGAGCTGTGGGCGGGACCCCGGCGCCGATGCAGCTGATATAAAACATGGTGAATGTCAATAAAGACATGCGGCGATAACGCGGCGCCGCTGTTCCATATTCATCAGCATCTTTACATGAGACCAGCAAGCGATGAGGTCAGAGGTCAGAGGTCAGCTCACCACTTCCTGACTCTGGACAGTAGCCCATTCAATGAAATGAAAAACTGTAGCAGTTACCTCGGTAACAGAGATTAGCTTGTTAGTCTTCATCACAGAGGCAGCTGTGATCAATACATTTACCCTTTTCATTTTGTCTGTTTGATCGATACGTCAGCTGATATTTCCTGTTTGACTGTTATCAATAAACATGTCAGCAGGTATTTATTTCCAATCACATGTTTTTATACTCAGCATCATTTCTGACAAACACACACGAGGACGAGACGTTTCAGAATATATCACTGATACTGGACGCTGTTTTAATTAAGTATCAATTATTATTATTATTATCCGATCAAATCAATCATTTTACAAGAAGTGAAAAATGGTTGTTATCATTTCCCAGAGTCACAGGTGTCGTCTTCATACGTCTTGTTTTGTTCGACCAACAGTCAAAAACCCTAAAAACCCCAAAATATTCAGTTTACTATCGTGTGTAAAGTATTTAATAATCACATTTGAGAAGCTAAATAAAGCAAATATTTGGCATTTTTGCTTAAAAAAAAGACCAAAATGATCAGTTGTAAATAATTGTGTTTTCTTATAATTTAATTTATTATCTCATAATATTGAGACCAATAGAAATTAATAATTATTATTAGAGGTCATTAATTATAAGATGAAAAATGTATTAATTATTGAGACAAAGGTCTCGTAGTTTTAAGTTAAACATCTCATAATTAAGAGATAAAAATCTTATAATAACAATATAAAATAATTTATTTATGAGAGGAAAAATGTGTAATTATGAGTCGTATTTACGGGACGCAATCTTTTATATTTTATCTGATTGTTCGTCAGATTTGAGTGAAATAATGAAGCTTCTCTGTAAATAAATATGAGAGAAAAACAAAAATGTGATTTTCTTCTGTGCATCAAAAATATATAATTTAATAAACGACTTAAACTGAACATACAGAGTTATAATTAGGAGATAAAGATCATATTATTATGGGATGCAGAATTAAAATAAAACCATCTATAATTATGAATTTAGGATTTTATAATCTGAAGACACTAAACTATAAACGAGATTCATTTATTCCATAAATATTATTGTATAATTTTTACTGTAAGTTTTTAGTTTATGATTCTTATAATAATTATTTCACTTTGCAGGTGAATATGAAGCTACAATCTGTCACTATTTAGATTTATTGTGTAGTTTTTCTACACATTAACTCTCCTCAATATATTTATATTTTTTGTATTTATCTGGTCTGTTGCATCATTAATCAAATGTTTCTTATCTTATGATCGATCATTTTATTAGGAACAGCTGTACTAAACTAATCAATCAAACACAACAGCTCCGTCATAAATTCTACATTTATTGTCAGTTTTTGTTGACGTTGTCATAAAGGTGATGATTCTTCTTCATGTGTGTTATTAAAGGTCGTTGTGGGTGATGATGTGCTGCGTTTAACAGTGTTCCTAATATTTTGTCCACTCCGTTAACAAACATGATGGGGGCGAAATATTAGCAACACTTTTCAGTGGAAACAATCTCAAAAATAAACATAAAGCAGAATCATCACATATGTTTGTCTTTGGACTCATCCCAGAATATACAGTGGTGCATTATGGGATACACTGGGCTCAGATGAAGGCTGCGTCTGCATCGCTGTGGGTTCAGCGTCAGTTTGTTGGTGTATTTCAGATGGTGTGTGAACCAGGAAGTGTTGCAATATGTCTATTTTGCACAACCAGGAAGTCACACACACTCATTTTCACTCACATATGCGAGTAAAACACATTTCCAGCTGTTGTAAAGGTGAGCGGCGCCGGCGGGCTGAGGTGGGATATATATCGCCCATATTGGCTCTGATAGATACTTGTGATCGGCTCAGGATATAAGTATCATACTGTAGATTTGTGTCACGACTGTCTTCAGGTCTTATTTAATGTCTATTATTCAGAACCTTCATCAGGGTTTCATATAAATGATCCGTGTTACACTGTTTCCTCCTGATGGTTTAATTGCATCAGTATTTTTTTCTGCACCATCAGCAGGAGACACGAGAAACTTTAAATTTAACTGAATTAAATTTCAAAGCACAACTAGTGCAATAATAATGAAAACAACACTGTACACACAGAAACATCTGTCTGTAAATCAGACAGATGTGGAGTTGGTCTCATTTTGATGGAGCTAAGCTGGCTATCGTTTGTGCTAAGCTAAACACATGTCACATATCCGTCTTCTCATCTGACACAACCCTGTTTCAGTCCGCTGGTTTCTGTACATGAAGTTTTGTCCACAGTGACATCAGATCTCTCTGAATGATTCTGGAGAAGTAGAAAAAAAGGAAACTGTGTCTCCTGTTTTGTGTCGCAGCTCTCAGTCCGGCTCCGAAGCCAACTGCTGATTCAGGACAAAAAACAAGATGTTCAGCTGAAACTACGGACAAATCCAACAAATCCCAGGAAAAAGACCCCGAGCCAACAATGTGTTTCTGACTTCCCGTCTCTGCCTGCGGACGTGACACTAATATATAGTTTCATTCAGTAGTTTTTCATCAGATAAACAGAAGGAACTGGACTATTATCAATACACATCGATCAATCCATCAGTCTGCTTATTAAGATTTACAACAACAAGTCCTCTAAAGTATTATTCTACCTGAAAAACGTTCACTTGAAACATGGCTACATTAGGCAAAATTCATCATTCGTCATGGCAACGGTAAATACCACGTTATGGTTTTTTAGCATTTAACGATCTAATCATCCACCCAGTCCAGTCCGCCTCCTCCTGGTAAGAAAGTCACCTTATATAGACGTCATGTGACCTGCGTCCGCTAGATGGCGTCTGTCAATCAAACGTAACTACAGGTCGTTTTTTTTTTTTTTTTTTTGCGAGGTCGTCAGGTGAGTTTTTCTGAGACGGACTGACTGTTTTAAAGAGTAACGCCGGTCTCAAAACAAACAAATCCAAACTCGACCACAACGACCAGAAAAACAGATTCAAACACATGAAATCAGGAAAAGACAGATTGACTTACTGTAACCGACATGAAGATCAGGCAAACAGACGAGGAGTAAAACAAAATTCAGAAGAAGAAGAAGAGCAAAATAACTGCTACACACACTATCACTTCTCTTTTTCCCTCTTTCACTTCCTCACGGATGACGTTTTACACTCTTCATTCATTTCTCACAACCTCTGTCTCTCTCTCTCTTTCTTCCTCTCTGACATCGCTCCTCACTTCTTCTCTTCTTCTTCTTTTCCTACCTCGTCTTCATGTTTCCAGCTGCCTTGCTCGCAGGCTCTGCTCTCTTTACTCTCTCAGTGCCGAACCGACAACCTTTCCCCTCTTCACTTCAGGGTGTCCTGTTGGCCGTTGCCGCGGCGGCAGACATGGTAATAATCCCCGTGGCAACAGCTCTTTCCCCTCGACAACGGCACGCTCTCCCTGCTGTAACGACAGCTGAACTGCTGCTGCTGCTGCTGCTGCTGCTCGCCTCCTCCGTCCTCCTCTCTCTATCGCCCTCTCTCCGTCTCTTTATCACTTTTTCATTTCTCTCTCTCTCTCCCTATCGCATTTTCCCCTCCCTCCCTCCCTCCCTCCCTCTGTCCTCTCTGGCTCTGGCTCTCTCTATTGTCTCTCTATCTTCTTCATCACTCTCATCTCCTCCTCTTCTCCCTCCTCTCCTTCACACTGAACCACGGTCAGGTTTATGTTTCTCGTTGGTTTTCAGACAAGTTCAAAAACACAAAGAAAACAGCTGATTAACATGCAGGAAGACGGACGAGGAAGAGGAGGGTCAGAGGTTAGTTGACCCGGAGTCAGTGTTGAGCTGCCATGATTAATCGATCAGCAGGAAATTAATCAGCAACTGTTCTGATAATTAACAATTAATTAATTTTGTAATTCTTTAAGCAGAAATGACAAATGTTTGCTGGTTGCAGCTTCTCAGATTAGATCATCTGAAGCTCTTCGGTGTCGTTTATGACACAGAATCTGAATATTTTTGGATTTTGGGCTGTTGATGAGACGTGGATAGATATAAACTGAGATATCTGAAGACGTCAACTTGAGCGCTACAAAATTATAACCCTGGTGGACAAACTATGTAGTGGAGATATTAGTGGAGATGTAAGTAACCGCCATGTTTGTAGTTCTTTTAATGCGCACAACAAAAACATGTAACGTCGTTAAAATCACAAAGGTTGAAATGTCTGCAGGAACACGCTTCATTCTGTCAGTAAGACCGATGGAAGACACGCTGAAGGAGAGACAGACTCTGTACATGAAGATGGACGTAGCGAGGTGTGACATCACCCGGTGGTTTCGTTGGAGCCGGTTTGAAGCCCAGAGTGAAGTCAGGACCTTCCAGATAAGGAGTTTTGCTTTTCACGCTCTGAAAAAACACGCCTCGCTACCTCGGACCCAAGCTAACGCTAGCTTACTGGGAAGAACAAGCGCTGCACTTGGGCTAACGTTAGCTACTTAAGCTAAATTGTGCTAACAGGGCAGGTGTCATAATCAAGTAACTTAAACATGAAATATTGCAACAACAGTCAGTGTGAGTCCTGAAGCCAACTGTCAATCACAGCTGTCAATCAACGCCCACACGGCAGACATCAAAGCTACTATAAGTCTTCAGATCTTATTAATGGAGCAATAATTTCCAAAATGACCAGCAGCTCATTTATTAGAGGGTCTGAATTAATAGATTGAGACAATAATGACTCATTGAAGACAATGACTGACGTGTTTCTGGAGAGAAGTTGAGTCTTTTTGAACAGCTGCTAGCGGCCGTCGGACGCACTTTAAAGCTCTTCAGCCTGAAGTTGTGGGAGCTGCTGATTGGTTACAGAGGCTAGACAGGAAGTGATGTCATGACATTGGCTCTCTATAAATTTTAAATCCTATATATCTGTCCAGGGACTACAGGTGAAAACGTCAACGTGAACACAAATCGGACGAGAACAGAGAACGATGGATCATACAGGTGTGATGGAGACCTATAAATATCCACCTTGTTTTCAGTCTGACCACCGTTTGAGTCATGTCGAAGCAGCTGCTGCTGCTGCTAGAAACACTCAAGTTGGTCAGATTCTCCCGAGACTCGTGTGATAAGAAACATCAGCAGGCTGAGAGCGGAGAGGCGATGTGCATTTACATTTGCTGCTCCTGTGGAGCCGCCGCTGACATCCTCCTCATCAATAAAGCAGCCAAGGAGAGCCATCACTCTGCTGCGTCTCCACATCACCCCCGGCTGCAGATAAATGATTCAGACGCGGACACCGTGTGACTGTGTAAAGAAAACACAAGATTAAACTTTAACTGGCCCGCTCATCAGCTCCGTGTTGTTCGTATTGTTTTATCACCTTAAATTAAAAAAGAAACGAGTCCGTTCTGTTGTTTTAACGGCCGCAGCTGCGAGTCACAATCAATTCATTGATTTCAAATGGAAACAAAAGCTGACCTCATCCGTCAGTGTCAGAGTAACACGCCTCTGCTGTTTATCAAAAGGCTGTTTTCTCACCCAAGAGGATTCTCCTTATTTCAATATGAAATGATGATCTCTAGCGCCCCCTGCAGGCTGCAGAGTCCATCACAGCCACGATATGAAAGAGTCCCATATAAAGCAGGTAAATTATGAGGCTTTATTCAAGAAAAACAGCATCACATGACAAAGAGAAAGTAAAGAGAAGAAGAGAGACGTCGATGTGGAGCCTAAAAACCTTACGAGGAAGAAGTTTCTTTTAACCATGACCACAACCGTTTCCTTTCTCTCATCAAAAGGACTTTTTTTAACACAAACAGTCCTTCCCAACACTTAACAAGCCTGAAGTCGTTCTAACTGTGCTCAGAAGGAACGCAAAGCTAATTTTAGAGGCGGTGAGACTGCACATAGAGTCGATGTAAAGAAAATAAAATAAAACATTTTTTAAAAGTTTAACTTGATTGAAAATGTATCTGCTGTTTATAACATACAGAGACGAGAGGACGAAGAAGAGACAGAACTGATGTTTCTGGTGAGTTCAGTCAGTCATCTCTTCATAATGATCTTACAATGGAAGTGATGGAGGATAAAACCCACAGTCCTCCTTCTGTACAACAATGTATTTAAAGTTGGTCTGAAGCTAATATGAAGCTTAAGCTGTTGTGTGGAACCTTCAACAGTCAAATGTTTGTCCATGAAGTGATGGAAAGAACTTTCACTCCAGTACTATTTTGAGGTACTTATATTTCTATTTTATGCACCTTTGTACCTCCACTCTACTGCATTTCAGAGGGAAATATTGTTCTTTTTACTGAACTACATTTATCTAACAGCTTTACTTACTTTTCAAATCTAGATTTCACATGTAAAACACATGATGTAGTTTATATACTGAAATGAAATTTGTATTATTATTACAAGACACCATGAATTCCAACAAGCCAGAGTACAACGTTTATATTGTAAAAAGAAAATCTTTCATCTTCAGATCTGGAGTTCATCATTAAATAGTTCAGCCATATATTACTGAAAAGTCAAAGTAAACACTAATTAAACAATCTATCTCGACTTCTTTTACAGGCTTCTGAGATAAACTTGGCAAACTTAAATACATCAAAATTAAACAGTCGTTCCAGTTTTTGCTCATCTGAACATCAGAATATTTCAGGGTTTAGTCGAGCAGTTTCATGAAACAGTACAATAGAAACATTAAATCTACTTTGAATCATTATAGTAAGACAATGAGGTGCAGGCTTTGTATATTTGTATATAATAAATAGAAGACTGAGTGGAGCCATTTTGCTTAATGTGTAATTTTACTTTTGATATTTAAAGTAATTTTTGCAATTAATACTTTTGTACTTTTATCTAAGATCTTTGAATGCAGGACTTTTACTTTGAAGGAAGTATTATTATAGTGCAGTATTTCTACTTTTACTTAAACAGAAGATCTCAATATTTTTTTTCCATCACTGGGAATGTGATCAGGAAGACAGATTTCAATGGATTGGAACTAGAGGAAAGGGAAGAAGGTTGACCTTGAACATTAGGATTCATCCTCTGGGCACCATAACATTAGACCAACTAACATCAGCAAACCGATCATACTACTCCACATGAATGTAAACACAGATCAACAATGAGCAGAAATACTCTTCAAAGGAATGTAGGAAGTGTTTTAACTGCTTCAATGAGACGCTTTGAAAATCACTTCTGTCAAATTTTGACAAATAACTGAAACAGAGGAACAAGGAATAATAATCACACAGGAATATCCCTTTAAGAGATACTCTGTCCATCTGCTGTATGCTCACACACACACACACACACACTTCAACATGAATAGAACATGAACACTGAAGCATCATCTAACTACAAGACCTCATTTACACATATTTCCACAGCACGTCCGCCTCCCACTGCCTCATTTACACCACTACTCATTTTTTAATGTTCCATCCATCCAACCATCTCCCCGCTCTCTGCATCACCCTTCACCTAATTTACACACCACTTCACATGTTTCATTCTCCATCCATCCTTCCATCCAGTATATATATATATATATGTATATATATATATGTATATCTTCTGTTAATGCAGCACATATATGTGAGGAGGCGCACTGATGAAAAACAAGAAATGAAACAGAGAAGAAGAAAACAGAACCTCATCGTCTGCAAAAGTGGAAAAAATGTCTTTAACCAAAACATAAAAGCAGCAGAAAACATGTAAAACAAACAAGACATAATCAGTACATAAAACACAGTTCAGAATGATAGTTTAAAAATAATTTAAATGCATTTAAGAATAAAATGTTAGAACAGGGATCAGTCATTAGGGGATTTCTATGGAGGGTCGTTAACCAGTGCAGTGGGAACGCAGGCTTACGTGTTTTTTAAAATTTATTTTAATTCATTTAAAGGACACATATTCAGCACATTTCCAGCTCTATGTTTATATTCTGGGGCTCTACTGGAATAAAAACTCCTTATTTATCTTCTACTGGTCCTTTATGCAGCCCCTCAGTTCAGCCTCTGTCTGAAACAGGCCGTTTTAGCTCCTGTCTCTTTAAGGCCCCGCCTCCTGATGAGCCCGCTCTGTTCTGATTGGTCAGCTTCAGGAAGCTTCCTCCGGCTCCGGAGGCTACGTAAACAAACTATAGTAGCAGGATTTCACTTCTTTTTCTCCTTCTTTACTCCAAATGTCAACTTGTCAAATCCATCCGTACATGCTGGAGCTGAACAACACATGGAAACACCTTAGCAACCACCTTAGCGACCACCTTAGCAACCAAGCTTACAGAATGGATGCACAAAAACGGAAATGTGACGAACGAATGATCATCTCGTCTGGAAAGTAAAAAAACCTCGCAAACGACGTGTTCAAAGCAGGTTGACGCCCTGACTTTTGACTTGCAGGCAGCGTTTCTAGATACGTGCAGCTCAAGTTTTGGAACTTTGACCCCGTTTAATATCCGACATCACAACAGGATATCAGTAAAAGCTACATCACCTGATCTCCTCCTTTGCTCCCGTCATCATTACTACGACCTCTAGAGTTCACTGGCACTTTGTTGTTTTGGGGAACTCGCTGAAACGACTGATCCTATCATTTTTCTCGGGAGAACATTTTCCTTTTTTTTTTTTAATCTCTGAGCAACAAATCACTCCAGTCAAGTGATCAAGTGAGTCTTTATTCGTCATTCCCGTTTCAAACAAACAGCAGAGCACTCGGAGCAGACACTGTGATGTTTTGTCCCTCAGATGTGTGAGAGTCTGTTTCATTAGCATTTTATTTCATCAGTCAGTTTGTGGAGAGCAGCCTCTCACTCGAGGACAAAAGACTGTCTATCAATCTATCCGTCACTCCCTCCATCTGCGCCTCTGCTTGTCTTTCAGCAGCGCTGTAAGATAAGAGGAGTTCATTAGTCAGATAACTCATCTCACACTTTGCTTTTCTTTCTCTGTATTTCTGCTGCTTCTCCTTCTTCACCTGTTGTCTTTCTGCTTTCCTCGTCTGTTTTATAACAAACTGCTCTCTACATTTCTTTCTCTCTGTCTGTATGTTCATGCCTTCTTTACATCTTTCTGTCCCTTCACACTCGGTTTTAAGCCTCAAACATGCTTCTCTTGCTGCGAACATCTGGACACATGTGACAGACATCTGCACACAGACTTGTCGTTTGTGCAGATGTCTGTCAAAATACTTAACATTACGAGACTGTTCTCCCAAGAAAAATGACACAACAGGTCGTAATGTCAGTCACCAAAAAATGACTTATAGTTTCGTTTAGAGGCATTAATCCAACTGTAGACTCCCCTAACCTTAACCCCCGTGGTTATTATTGTAGCCATGACGACGGATGTGGCCTAACTTTAAGGAAGTAGTAACTTTAACCCATCACACGTTTCTCTAACCTTAACAAAGTGATCATTTTAACCCAAACCATCATCTTTCTTTAAACCTAACCAGACCTGAACCACAGCGTTGTCACATCATTAAACGTTACTTTTAACAGTGATGTGTAACAAATGATGTCGTCCTGCTGATTACTGCTGATAGCGGCGCCAGGTTAGTAAATGCTCCTATGTGTCGTTCTGGAGACACATGGTCAGACCACTAATCTGCTTGATTCGTTTGGAGGACTTGTTGGAAATTAACATGCAGTAGATGCTAGTGCTAAACCAAAAGTCTGTTAGCTTACTGTCCACCCAACATCCTGATGATTTAGCTTCTGGGTGAAGACCCACTGAAGTTCACCCCCATTCATTTTCTATTGTTAGATTCCAGGTGAAAAAAGAGAAAAAATTCATTTTTATAAAAATGATGGTGATGCAGTGAAACTGACAAAGTGGCTTGATGATGAACCAGGAAACTGTGGTATGTAGATGTTCGTGTACAGAATTCCCCTTTTATACGACCCCTCCCTACCCGATTACAAGGACAAAAGAAATGTGACTTGGCACAAAGTAGTGCAAATTCTTGGAGAGAGCGGTGAGTTGTCTAATAACACTATGCTTGCTCAGAAATGCTAGCAGGCTAAAAACTTGTTGACGTTGTGATGTAAATGTCTACGCATCCTTGCCAGCCAGTGTCGAGACGATTTGTTCGCTGTGAGTTGGTCTTCACCATGAGGGCAAACCTGTGTAGTTCACTATGGTTGAATAGGACTCTGGTTGGTTTTCTTCTGAACACAGCGATCACACTCGGACCAAAACAGCCATCAGAGTCCCTTTACAGGAAGTGGTCTCGGTCTGGTCTCAAACAATCTCTGGAGGGGTTTGTTTGTGGTGGGAATGGGATCCGACCTCCATCTGACCGACTACAAGGCGCATTTCTAGACGTACAAGCTAAACTTTTCCCCAAAAACGTGCTCATGTGGTTTTTAGTGATGCAGTTTGCAAGTTTATAAACTAATTCACAGATTCAGACCAAAATAACTCTCTACTCTTTCTACCATGTCTGGCGTTGACTTCTGTCCAAGAGTACTTACTCACCGAACAGGCTCTTTCTCTATCTCCTTCCCAAAAACAAAAATAAAAAATGTATCTACTTCATGGAAACGGCAGCCTTGTGGCCCTTTGGGTGGAACTCTTTGGGTGTTATTCTCGAAGGCTTCTACTGTAGTTTGGACTGAACCCCATTTGTACGTCTCTTTGGACAAAAGCATCTGCCAGATGAATAATGTAAATGTGGAGCAGTCTGGCTCCAAACGCTGCAGTGTAACAAAACTCAGTGCGTTCACAAGTAAGCAGGTTAATCAGAGAACATGTATACATGGAACCCCCAGACCCCCCCACCAAATTTTAATTTAAAACTAATTTCCTGCATTTCTACACCACCTAACCTCTTTGATTAAGCCAAGAAACAATATATGATCTTTCTCCTCAGACAATTTGACTTGAGTGCAAGACTCAAGCCCCTGCATCAACCCAAGAAGACTAATATCTCAGAGTATCCTGCCGCTCCCTCTCTCACTTACACAAATAAGGGCCCCAGTGTCTATTTTCTGTTCAAATAAATAGTCTATAAATTCAATATTGATATTATGTACACAAGAAGCATGCTTAAGTAAATACATTTAGAAGGTAATTTAGAAGATCTTATGCCACGTTACGTCTTGTTTCATTTGATTCTGTTGTGTTTCATAGTTCTGTCTGCCAGACAACCATGATAACCATGTCTGTGATTATAAGACCATTAGTGAGACAGGTGATCATGTGAACTTCAGGGCCGTTCTTCAGATGACCTTGTCAACGGAGGACGAAATAAAGCTGTGGCTGAAACCTCACGCAGTCACCTGGAGGCTGGACCGAACAGCTTTGCATAGAACATCCTACAATTTTATTTTTACAGGTCAGGTGATGTTCTAGTATAAAAAATAGCCTTTTGGTGGAGGAAATGTAGGTAATTATAAGGCCTATAAGCTTCTCATTAATCGATGATGAAGGGTAGAGTTCTTTCTCGTCACAATCAACGCTGTGCCTCATACAGTATACCCAGCTTCTCCTTAGTTTGCAAAAAAATAAAATGATCAAACGGAGAAACTTTGACAACGTGTCTGCTGAGGTGGAATATATAACAAACTGTACAAGAATGAATGACTTCTTCTGAAGTTAGGAGAAGAAACTGTGATATCTCCAACTACGATGACCATTGCAAACATCACTATGAATAATGTGAAAGAGAGGATTTATGTAGATTATCGCCACAGACCTAAAATAACACCTGTATTGTCCTTTTAGGGTGGACTTCAGATGCCAGCATGAGACAAGACCTTGGGGAACTCAAACTGTCCTGCAAAGATGACTGTGACTGTTGTCCTGTCTTACACAGTAAAGAACAAAGCATTTTTGTCTCAAATGTCTCCTCGGAAGCATGGACCCTCACATGCCAACCTTTCCTACAACAGTAGCCATCTGCAGTGACCACAACCGCAACATCTTTGTGGCTGATGCACTGAGGCACCGCGACGTGGCGACAACAAAAGCAAAAACTGACCTGAAGCTTTTTGAAGCAGGACACCCGCCAAGTTCAACACGGACCGGCATCATTGTCGAGTATTCCTGCTGTTGACCCACAGTTGTGTTGATGCCCTGACGCTTGGAATAATCATCATCCAGTCTGAGGAAGAGCAGGTCATATTTGAAGGCCTAGAACTTTTGAAGAGCCTCCTTGATGAAGAGTCCTTTTCAGGCAGAGGAAGGTCATGGCCCACGGTATTCCTCACAGATGACAGCAGGGCAGAGAGCAGTACTACGCAGCAGCCTTCCCACAAGCCAAACTTATCCTCTGTTCACCTGCTGTGAGCTGTGTGGACATGGCTGTGGTGCAAGGACAGTGACATTAGCATGTCAAGTTCATTGCAGAGCCGTTACCATCAGGCTTTAGAGAACTCTGCTTTGAACAGGTTGGTTAATTTTGTGAGAATGACGGCAGATATGTTAGTCGCCAAATGTTCATAGCATTTTATCCCATCAGAACAGTCCATGTTTGTCATCGGAGTTACTGGAATGATCCCTGATACTGTTAAGTATTCATTCACTGTATTTAACTCTAAAGGGGTCCGAACTTCAATGCCTGCGTGGAGAAGCTCTACAGCCGGAAGGACCGTTGGACTCTCTGCTACAGGGACTGTAAGACGAAACACCAACAACTACAATGAGACTGCAATGAGGATACTGAAAGACAAAATCCTACATTGCAGAAAAGGCATACGCAGTTATCTGACTTTCTGACCATCCTCCTCAGTGCTTATTATGAGGCCAGAATAAAAGATGCTGCCATAGTCCATTGGAAAGGCTTGCAGAAGTCAAGGTTCCTGGTAAAGGACAATAGTGTGAAACCTAAGGACATCCGCAAGGTCAAACTTTATTCTGTTCTAATACTTCTTTTTATTTCTTTACAAAGTGGATAGTAAATGTGAATAAATTCCCCTGGCAAGGTCGGAGATTGAAAGAAACGTTTCAGTGGAGTAGTACAATTTTTTGCTTCCTCTCTATTTGTTATTCTTCTTCGCTGTTACTTTTCCACATAGATTGACGCCACCCATTTTGAAATCAAAAGCTCCTCCTGTCCTGTAAAAATCTATGTCGTAGACGTACACCTGGAGATGTGCACATGGGTAGCAGCGGTAGGCCCTGCAAACACCAGGCAGCTGTCATCCTCCAGCACCAACTTCCTGCCACAAACAGCAGAGATGAGGGCGAAGCTACTGTACATAGCAACTGGTAGTAAGTGTTGTAAACAAAGGAAGAGGTATTTAAATACCGTTTACTTACCTGTGAGAGAAGGGGGAAAATGTTTTCTCTTACTGCTAAAGTTGCTTACCGAAATGTACCACTGCCAAGCTACAGCAGTGACGTATAGACACCGTAGTGTACTTGATGGAGGGTCTAACATTCATTTTGTTACATAATATTGTTTTCAGAGGTTAATGTTCCTCTCCAGTTATGGCAGCTGTTGAGGGAAGAGGCTGTTGCAGACCTGGACGTTGCACTGGGAATACTGGGGTGTCATCTAGTGAGTGGACTACATCAGTGCCAATTTTGCCCAATTTCTACTTCTACACTGATCAACTCCATAAACGTTCATCTTACTGTTTAAGGGGAGTCACAGAACCAGCTGACATCACTGACAATGAACCGTGTTTCTCTTGGAGACCTGATGAAGACCCAGTCGGGTTGAAACTTTGCCTAGTTTGATCTTTTCATCTCTACCTGCAGTTCCTATCTTTCCAAGCCCTGTCTCAGAGGATTGCAATGATAACATAACTACTCTGCTCTTTTTATGATCACACCATTATTGTTCCTTGAATTATTATTGCTATTGCTTTCCAGTATCACATCAAGCTGCTGCAGCAGGATTTACTGAAAGGTGCCAGGAGCTGTCAGCCATAATCAACAGTGACTCTTTTTTCACAGCCTCATCAGTGGCTGCAGTAAAGGCCTTTTAAAAAAAAAAAAAATCAAAGACAATCCGTCCAAGATCATCACAGTCTTACATATGTTTGGCTGCTACACAAACACTGGCTCAGCATCTGTTAGATCTAGAGCCATCCGTAGGGCTGCCAGGCATGCCGGCCCTTCTATCCGCACACAGCCAACAGCAGCGGTGAGACGAAGGGTACGCCTTGCTGCTGGACGCCCTGTAAAGGTCACGACAGGACCCTGAACATGTTTACGACCAGTCAGCCAAGAGGGTCCGAACACCAGCTCTCCATGAACCAGCACAGTCGATGTCAAAGGGTAAAAACCACCCAAAATGAAGGTAATAGAGACTTTATTGTATGTCTCCATTATGGAACTGATAGAATGTCTTTATTGCAAAGTGCATTTTTACATTTACCAGTTTGTTTCCTAACTATTTGGGAGTTGTGGGCAACCACAGTCTTTCACCCGGGCAGCAGATGTGGGTTAAGTGAGAGGAGAGATTTATTCATTCGCTTGCACCGTTCCAGCTAAAAGCAGGTCACGAACATGTTGAGCCAACTGAGAAATGGTCTAATATGTGGTTTGTTTGCACTATGAATTTATGGATGAACTGTTGTGGAAAGATGCTTTATTTCTTTTCAATATAGAAATTCTGTTGAGGTAAAAAACGTGATATTATGCACGCTGCATTTTGAAATGATTGTGCATGTTATTTCTATATAGGTTGGACATTTATTGAGCAAGATGTTTTAAAATAGTGTGTAGCAATTGTTAAGTAAATGTAATTCTAGTAAGATTTAATGGGTTTTGCAGTTTTGGATGTAGAAGGGGAGTTTCATCTCATTCGGGCCGGCGATGTCTGATCTGTAGCGTGTATGTACCTTTGATTGTTAATGACTTTTCAAGACTGGACCTATGTGCAATGTAGTGTGCATTTTCTTTCATGACAAGGCAGCTGCAGTAAAATAACATTTAAGAGGACCAGCAGCTCTGCTACCCGACTCCTGATAAAGAATTGGCTAGAAACAATAATGGTGTCCTCCCTGATTTAAGTGTTATTAATTTGTGACCCTTGTTAGAGGGACACACAAAACAACTTTGGCCATCTGATGCTGGTGCAGACGCCCCCTAGAGCGTTAATTCCACTAATGTTTATTAAGAAAAGTATATGACCATAATTTATTTCAAGGTCATCTATCAAGAGTGATTCAGCTGGTTAATGAGAGGAATTACATCGCTACATGGACCTGCGGACGCGCTGTAGGCATGATTCTGCTGCGGCTGAGCTGTCGTCATCGATACTCTCGCATCGCCTCACGCCAGCATGGACGCCAGTTCTGGCGCTTGAATGCTACGCAGCTTTAAATCTCTATTTAAACTCCATCAAATCAATCACACTGTTTTGAGAGACTTCGTATAGATCTTTCTAAATCAGCGCTGTGTGTGTGTGTGTGTGTGTACTCGTATGGCTGTCATTGTGGGGACCGGGGAGAAGTGAGGACACACCTTCAAAAGGGTTGTTTGAGGGTTCAGACTTGGTTTTAGGGTCAAGGTTCAGTTTAGAGTTGAAGGTTAGTTGTGATGGTTAAGGTGGTGTTAGGGGCTGGAGAATGCATTACGTCAACGAACGTCCTCACTAAGATAGCTATACAAACGTGTGTGTGTGTGTGTGTGTGTGTGTGTGTGTGTGTGTGTGCGAGTTCCTTTCAGACAAACAACAAAAGAGCTTTCAGATTCAAATCCAGTCCTACGACGCAGATGATGAAGAGAGAGAGAGAGAGAGAGAGAGTCCAACTGGCCAAAAGAACATCTCTCTCCACTCTTCTTTTTTTTGATTGCTGTTGTCATGGTAACCGTGCATGATGCTGATTATTATGGTCTGCTCTGAGAGGTGGACTAATGGAAGAAAAGCAGCAGCTAGAGACGGATGCAGAGTGTGAACTCGGTCCTGCTCCTCCTCCTCCTCCTCCTCCTCCTCAGCTTCTCGTTAACGATGATTGATACACGTCGTTTACTTTGTTTCATTCACTAATTGTTTCTTCAGGCTCGGTCACATTAATTTATTTTTTCTCTCTATTAATTATTAATTCTCTGTGCGAAGCTGTCGTGTTTCTTTAGGATTTAAATCCTATTTTTATTTATTTTATTCTACATCTGATCCTGATAACTACAGTATGTTTTCATCTGTCTCTGTATAAATGTTCTTTATGGATAAATTAACTTGACATTATTCACTTTATCTATTATACTTTCTTATTAATTTTATTTGACTTATTTGACTTAATTCACTTATTTCACTCTGTTTTATTGTTATTATTGTTTTTAAATCTATTTTTATTTCTGGTGTGCATTAGTCTTAAATATTTTTACTGTTTACATCTGTTCTTTGTCTTATTATCGGCTTTTAAATCATCTGTTAATTACTTTGAACTAATCTGTACGAAAGGTACAAATTAAGTGTGATTGATTGCTTCGATTAATCGATTCTCACAGACATCTGTTACGACACGGCTCAGTGAAGGACTGAAAAAACACGACTAACAAGCTACAGGAGCCCAAATGAACATTAAAGCTGTTTTTCTTGCTGTAATCATTCCTCCTGTTCATACTGACCATTAGAAGATCCCTTCATAATGACCTTACAATGTAAATCCACAGTCCTCCTTCTGTGTAAAAATGTATTTAAAAGTTTATCTGAAGCTAATATGAAGCTTCACACAGACTTCTAAATGCATTTTTGCAGGACTGTGTATTTTCATATCGACTGCTACATTTAAATGTAAATACCGGCTGCTGTATGTAAAGATGGAGACACACAATACAGAGAAGAAGCCTCAACACATTAATGAGCTCTGTGCTGCAGCTCCGGGTCCGTCCTCTACAGACGTCAAAAAAAAAAAGAAAAGAAGAAGAAGAAGAAAACGGAAAGAAAAACAGAGATTAATGTGATTTGTAGTGATTACGGCGTCTGTTTTTCTGATCATCGCTCAGTCAGATGGAAGCAGCTGTCCAAACAGACGTCCTGGGAATCCATTTACTGTCAGCTTTGGACATTTCCATGTTTATTTCACGTCATGTCGTCAGATATAAAACCATCAGAAGTGCTCTGCGTCGTTGTTTTTTTGGGGTGTGATTTACAAAATTGTTGATGCTGATTTTGTCTGAAAGCTTCCAAACCAGCAGCAGCAGCGTCCGGGAGACACAGAGAGCCGTCAGATGGAAAAGCTGTTCGCTCGTCTGCTTTTAGGGAGAGACGAGGAAACCGAAGCCGACACAAAGATACAAATTACAGATGGATGAAAGTAAATAATAGTCGTGTGTGTGTGAGAGGCATGGTCTCTTTGTTACCACCAGAAACCGTGTTTACGGCTCGCAGCGTGTTGTTGAATATCCACAGCTTCACTCTTTAACTCTCAAGTGTTAAAAGGATGATCTTCTGAGTTTTTAGGGACGATGAACAGGATCACAAATAGTTTTGAAGCCAATCGTGAAGCAGGAAACATCTGAGATGAACAATATTTACAAATTTATAGATTCAGGAATTTTTAATGAGGTAGAAGTAGATGTCATTTTAAAGAATAAATGATTCATTAAGAAAATAACACAACACTTCCTGCCTGTTTTAAAGTGAAAGCTACTGCAGATCTTCACCATGAAAGAAAGAAAAGACTCGTGACTTCACTTTGTCCTGAACAGATTTAGACATTTTCAGCTCTTGACTCGCTGCACGGATGAAATGGATCTTTATTACAGATCTGACAAAGCATGATGAAAGAGACAGATTCTCTGAGTAGCTGCTCCGTTTGCACCAAGAAAAAGAGGTGAAATAAACTGTAACCTGTCAAAAAAGCTTTCAATATGTGAAAACTCTGCATCATTGTTAAGAGAGAGAGAGAAAGCTTTGGATTTGAATCGTCCCAAAGTCAAAGTTTTCTGAGTTTTCACATAAACAGATGCAGCTTTAACTTCACTGAAGGTATTAATTTCTGAGCTGAGTCACAGTTTAGATAAAACAGCAGAAACACAAAGACGACGCTCAGGTTTCAATGTTTGGTAATTCAAAACAGAAGAGAAGAAGAAGAAGAAGAAGAGAAAAAGAAGAAGAAGAAGAAGAAGAAGAAGAAGAAGAAGAAGAAGTAGAAGAAGAAGAAGAATGGGAGAGTTTCCAACTTGTGCAGTGACTGAGCCACTGAGGCGCCTCAGAAACAAGATCCACTGAGAGAGAGAGAGAGTAATGGCATGCTGCAGCCTACTGGGCCTCTGGCATCATTTGGCAAAGAGTGTGTGTGTGTGTGTGTGTGTGTGTGTGTGTGTGTGTGTGTGCCTCCTGCAGTCTGCCTCGTTGCCAGCAGCAGGCTGAACTAATCAGTTAGCGGGTTAGCTGCAGCGCTGCTTGACCTTTTGACCTCTGACTGCTTGAACAGACACATTAAAACATGTAAACAGAAGAGCCTGCAGAGACACACACACACACACACACACACACACACACACACACACACACACACACACAGTCTGCTGCACAACACAACCGACATAACTGACAACAAAGCAGCTGCGTAAACATTTTCTTTACACACCAAATGTAACCATGGATACAGACGAGAAACACACACACACACCTCAGAGATCTGTGTGTGTGTGTCTGTGTGTTTTTGTTACGTCTTCAGGACCGTTTTGGTATAAACACCATCCTTGTTGGGACCAGTAGTCCTCATGGGACCAAAACCTGGTTCTAATGTGGCACAACGTCATGTCTGAGGTCCTGGTTAAGGTCAGGGGTCAAGCATGGACTGGAAGTCAATGCGATGTCCCAACAAGGATATCTGAGCAAACCTGTGTGTGTGTGTGTTTCCATGATGGATGTGGTATCTAACCAGTTGTAGCGGCCCAGCTGCAGGAGGCAGAAACTGAAGAATTCATCACACACACACACACACACATAGAAACCAATTAGTAATTAGTGTGTGTGTGTGTTACCTTGTGCAGACGTGCTGGAGTGTAACCGGTTGTTTGACAGCGTTCAGCTCAGCAGGGACCTGAAACAAACACACAAACACAGAAGCTGAGACACACTCACACACATCAGTGAACAACAGTGAGGTTGTGTTTCTGTTAGCGCCTCCTACAGGCTGAGTATGAGCCTCCTTTGGGGAGATTTCAGGAGATCTGCTGCTACAGTTTGATATTTCATGTATGAAAATGAAACTTTTGTCACCTCAGAGCTCAAACTGCATCGACAGACAATACAACACTGCACTGTACAGCATTTAAATGCCAACTAAAAGAGGCTAAAGTCTATATATCCATAATAATAACATATGAACTGTATATACACAGAATACAGTATATACATAAAGGATCAAAATGATGAAGGGAAGCTTTAAAATGTAATAAAAAGCAAACAGGGGCCCTGGAACGGATCCCTGTGGAACTCCACTCAACACAAACCAGTCTGAACCAGTCTCATATGTTTGTCCTGTGAGACGTCACTGTGTCAAATTAGACAATTATATAGAGTCATAAATTATTCTTGACCAATCACAGCTTGCCGTCTTCTGTGACGTGTGTGATGTCATCATAAGGAGGAGCCAGAGACCGTTCGTATACGACTAAACTACAGCAGCAAAAACATTCAGTTAGAAACGTAATTCTGCTGAATCACGTCTTCTTATCAGAGAGTGTTGTTAATAAATGTTGTCATATGAGATGAAAGACGGTCTTTCCTTTCGTCGGGACGTCGTGAGGCGTTCGGCTGTTATCAGGCTGTTATTCTGCAGTCTGAACCCGCCTAAACACCAAACCAGTGTTCACATCCGTCCGTTAATATTTCATGATCCAACAGTGTCGAATCCAGCTGTGAGCTCCGATAAAACCAGGACGGAAACTCTTCCACAATCTGTATTCAGCTTGATGTTATTTATAGAGTTTCACTTCCTGTGTTGACGTGTGTAACCGCTGACGACGCAAAAAAAACAATAACAACTGGGAACAAAACGCTGGTTACATATCCAAGTTGAGTTTTGTTAAAATGCCTTTTTAAAACCATCTTTATTTATTATTATGTATTCATTGACTTATTTCTGCAACTGATCATCTGTATGAAATAAGACGTGTAGAGAGAAAAGTATATATTTACAACACGTAACCAGTTCTGCTGGACAGATTTCTTGCTAAAAAGTGATATATACATACATATATATATATATATATATATATGTATATATACTCTCTGAATACATTACAGTGGATTCATCTCTAGCAGTAAAGGGAACGTTCAGCTGTCCACATACTTTTGGCCATTTAGCGTTCATCACGTCAGGCTCAAGAAACGCAGAGAAGATGCTCCGACATCATCAGATTTATTTGGTTCTGTCAGAGCAGCTCTGACTTCACTTCAAATCCTTTCATGTGGTTTCAGGTCGTTTGTCTGCAGAGAAACGTTTGATTATTTGATCGTGTTTCACCTCACACACACACACACACACACACACACACACACACACACACATCTGATACAGTAAATCTCTGTCCACAGAAAACATGTGTCATGCTCATGTTTCCTCTTGTTTAAAATCTGTGAAGTGTGATCGCTGTGCAGAGCCCGAGGCGTCTAGATGTCACACACACACACACACACACACACACACACACACACACACACACACACACACACGCGCCGACAAAGACTCACATCAGAGACGCATTAAAACTCGACTGTGAAACTAACCGTCTGTCATCTACAGGAGAGGAACAATGATTTCAGCTGTTTTATGCGTCCTGTAAACGGTTTATATTTTGGTTTCCTGCAGACATCTTTAAACATGAAAATGCAGATGAACAGGTGGACGGACACGTTGAACCTCGAAGCCCTTTCAGACATGAAACATGTCACATCGCTGCTTCCATGAGTCTGTTAAAGTGATGGATGTTTGTCAATCAGCCACGAGTGACTTTAATGATCCTTACAGCTTCATCCAGACATGACAGGACATTTACTGAAGGAAGATATTTAGCAGCTGGTGCACAAAAGAGAAAGAATAATTCTGCTGATTTGTCTTCATGTTTGGATCCAAAACTTTGTGTATCAAAGCTGATATATCTTATTAAAAACACATCAGTGAGTCACTCCGCTGCACTGGGTCACATGTTCCTTCATCATGAAGAGTTTGGTCACGTTAGTTTGTTTAGAAACGGCTCCAAAGACTAATAACAGCATCATGTTTTCAGTCTCCAGAGAGTAGTTCTGTGTACGGCAGACGCTACTGAGCATGTGCAGGAACGCTGTTCTGTTAACAGCTTGTTGTGCTACAGATAAACAACCTCTGACTTTGTTCTGAAGTTATTTACAGTGTGAAAACAGCACAGACTTTATAGTTCTACGCCTGACATAACCTGATATGTTGTATTTTATAATACTACATTAGAGTGTCGTCAATAAACCTTAAATCGGACATATTCTGCTTTTTTTGTGGTTTTCTGTTGTTCTTGTTCATGTTCTGGTGTCGGATGTTCAACACGGTCAAAGTTCCAAAACGTGAGGTGAACGTTTGTAGAGATGCTGCCTGCAAGTCAAAACTCAGGGCTTCGACCTGATCTTAATGCTGACGAGCTGACGTTGGCTCGTCGGCGCACATGCCCACAGCTGTTCTTTCTGTAGCTTTGGTTGCTAAGGTGGTTGCTATGGTGTTTCCATTAGGGGTGTGCTTGAATACAAATAGTGGGGTTTTTACGAATATTTGTTTCATACAAATATTTTAAAAATTATTAGTTTTTGGGAAGAAAAGAAAAAAACATGTCAAATACCAGCGAGCAGGTCAGTTACATCACTATCTCAGTGTCTCTCCTCTGCTCTGCTGTGACGTCTGTCAGCAGGTCTCAGTGAGGGGAGTCACATCCACCTGCTACATGACGCACATTTCCTAATTTGGACATCATTTTAATTTTCATCTTCAATTTTCTAAAATTCGAAGCGTAACAAAAACAAAAACAGGATTTTTAAGCCTCTTTCCACTTATATTCAATACAAATACAAATAATTTTGATGCCTCAACAAATACAAATACAAATACAAATACTGGGATCTCTGCACATCCCTGATCTGAGAAGTTGACATTTGGAGTAAAGAAGGAGAAAAAGAAGTGAAATCCTGCTACTATAGTTTGTTTACGTAGCCTCCGGAGCCGGAGGAAGCTTCCTGAAGCTGACCAATCAGAACAGAGTGGGGCTCATCAGGAGGCGGGGCCTTAAAGAGACAGGAGCTAAAACGGCCTGTTTCAGACAGAGGCTGAACTGAGGGGCTGCATAAAGGACCAGTAGAAGATAAATAAGGAGTTTTTATTCCAGTAGAACCCCAGAATATAAATATAGAGGCTGGAGATGAGCAGAATATGAGTCCTTTAATCTTAACTTTGAGTACAGAAGCATCACAGTGTCAGTTTTAACTAACTAATTATCCTCCATAAACCAGAACAGGAAACATTTTCTTCAGTGTTTTTTGTTATTTTCCTCCTTTAAAAGTCTCATTTCAGGACGAGCAGATGGGAAACACTCGAGTATTTAAAAGTATTAATCGTTATTTATCATTATCCAGCTAAATGTGACAAATTATCACGACACACACTGTAGGTCATAATGTCCACACACACACACACACACACACACACACACACACATACAGACTCCCTGATGGTTGGTCAGTTGGCACGGTGACACCATGGTAACTGCTGCTGCTGCTGCTCATCCTCCACCTGAGACACTGTGTGTGTGTGTGTGTGTGTGTGTGTGTGTGTGTGTGTGTGTGTGTTGTAATTACTCCAGTGAGGCACTCTGCCAGTGATGCAAGCCTTAGGGGAAACACACACACACACACACACACACACACACACACACACACACACACACACACACACACACAGTTGAAACACACACACACACTCAGCTCCACAGGTAGAGTAATGGAACAGTACATCAACATGGTGACAGGAAGTTCAGGAAGTTGGCGAGGCTGACAGGAAATGGAGAATCTCTCCGGGCGACTTTTCTTCTCTGCTGCAAACCACTGCAGTGTGTGTGTGTGTGTGTGTGTGTGTGTGTGTGAGTGTGTGTGTGTGTGTGTGTGTGTCTGTGTGTGTGTGTGTGAACTGAAAAAAACGTTCTTTTTTTATTATTATTAAATTGAGTTTCTTTATTTGTATGTTTTCGGAGCAGAACATCCAGCTGTGGTCTGTCAGGTCTGAATCTAGAAGCGTGTGTGAAGACTTTCATCATGTTTTAAAGTATGTTCATGAGACATTTTCTGCCGTGATATCGGTGGTATTAACAATAAACTATTAACAATAGTTACCAGGCAACACTTTGGAAATAAGAGAGAAGAAAGACGCGTTTTCACTGAAGAGGTTAAATGATGTATTGACTTTGGGGACCTGTAAAAGCTGTTGTAATGATGCTTATTAATAACAGTCTGAGTAACATCACACAAACAGGAAACTAATAGTGAACTGGTGTAATGTCACTGGAAACATCCAGTCTATGATGGAGACATGAACAGAGAGAAGTGAGCGGAGTCGGTAAGAAATAAATTTAGATTTTACAATAAGAATTTTGACTGTGGAGGACAAAGAAGATGAATTTGTTGTAAATAATATTATTTAAATTTAATAAATAAAAGCAAATGTAGTAAATCACCTCCCTTGTAGAATATATTTGTAATTGAGTTTTCATCAAATATCAAATGTTTTACAAACCAAATACAAACTAATACAAGTTATTACTGAACTGGAAAAATACCAAATTCACACATTCAGAATCTTTTATTTTCATGACTCAGACTGAAGCTGCGACTTGTCTGTTTAAATAAAATTCATTTTTAAAAGAAGGTTTTGGGGAAAATCACAGACTGTATATAAATATGGACGCTCCGGCCGTCGCTGTCTAACTCCCAGCCAATCAGAAATGGACAAAGAGGCTGAAACAAGCCACCTAGCGGCTGGCGGACCTGTCACTCAAAGCAGCCATGTCCTTCATTATGCAGAACTTTACGACTTAATGAAATTTAAACAGGTGAGTTATAAAAACGTACAGTTGTCATGAAAGAGGAAATTAGCTACAGAGACCTAAACCGTTGTTTGTACCAGACTGTAAACATGTTTATTTCACATTTTAACATGGGGGTCTATGGGGATTGACTCACTTTTAGAGCCTCAAGTGGTCGTTCAAGGAACTGCAGTTTTTGTCTTCATCTTACAGCCCCGCAGGTTGCTGCTCGGGGAAAACGCTGCTTCACATGTCCTGGTTTTACTGGTCTTTTATTGTTCTGAGGACAAAAGATGTTGCGCAGCTCGTAAAGATCTGAGACGAAACCGAGCTACACGAATCAAAACTGACTCAAAGGTTTTCTCCTAAATGTTATTTTGACCTGAAAATGAGCAAATTTCTGCCTGCTGAACAGGTGGAAACCCTCGGTGTGTGTGTGTGTGTGTGTGTGTGTGTGTGTGTATGTGTGTGTGTGTGTGTGTGTGTGTGTGTGTGTGTGTGTGTGTGTGTGTGTGTGTGTGTGTGTGTGTGTGTGTGTGTGTGTGTGTGTGTGTGTGTGTGTGTGTGTGTGTGTGTGTGTGGTGTAATCTTCCTCCTCTCTGGTTCAGAGTTTCTGGAAGAGCAGCAGCAGCAGCAGAGAGCTGGAGGGAAGATTTAGTTTGTCCTCCGCAGACGAGGTGGACATTTGTCTTGTTTATTTATTTATTTATTTATTTCTCTTACAAATAGCTGAAGGCTGGAGGAAGCCGCGGTCATCAGTTACCCTCCTCCTCCTCCTCCTCCTCCTCCTCCTCTCACCTGTCCTCCACCTACACCTGGTAGCCCTGCTGACCTGTCAGCGCTCAGGAGAGCTGTGTGTGTGTGTGTGTGTGTGTGTGTGTGTGTGTGTGTGTGTGTGTCTGGAGGCGGTAGAAGCAGCTGTTCTCCTCTGAGGAGGAGGAGGAGGAGGAGGAGGAGAAGCAGCTGCTGCCTCTTTCTCAGCCTGGATGAATTCACTCTGTTAGTTTTTCATTTACTGGCTGAAACATTCAGCCGCAGCCGCCGCCCCGTCAGTCTGACCTCAGACATGTCCGCACTGAGCCATCATCTCCTTCTTCTTCTTCTTCTCTCTGTTTCCTTCCTCCGTCCAGACTAAAATGGCGGGGGGGGGGGGGTTTCTCTCTCCTGAAAATGGAGCTTTTTCCGGAGCGTGTAAACGTGAAAACGCCAGCTTGGTGTTGTAGTGAGTTCGCTGTCGTATCGCTAGACGGTAGCGCAGCGTTTCATTAGAAGAGGAAGAAGAAGAAACGACAGTAAGGACGATGGCGGACGTAGATTTTTACCACCTGTCTCCGCTCAGACTGCTGCAGTCAACTAAACAGACGCCGTTTCTTCTTCGCTGGTTTTCTGTGGCTGACTTGCTGGTCTGCAGATGTCCAGTAGAAGACTGTGTTAATCTGCTTCTGTCTTAATTAATACAGCTGTATGAAGCATATTTTTAGTTTTACGTGCATAACTACAGTCATTATGACCACATCACTGATCCAAAACACTTTGGACAAGGTCATGTGACAGTTTTGGTTGAATCATCAGTAAAAAAGTCAAACTGTGAGAAAATATCTTTGATAAAGAGTCAAAGCTGCGACACAGTTTTGTACTCAAAGCTAAAAAAAATAAAAATCTTATAAAACATCAACTGTCAGTTTGGATGAATCCAGAAGTCCTGATTTATTCTGTTGATGACGAAGCGCTTTCAATTTTCTCAAACCAAACCGTGAGCCAGACGGGGCGAGTGGAGACAAGACGTCCGGACTGACTGGTGATAAACATTTCACTGACGTGTTCATGGGAAGGAAACGCCGGCTGACAGTTTCATGTTGGAGCCTGTGAGACGTCGAGAACACACCTGCACACATGCAGCATGTGAAGATATGTCAGTAGGAACCTGCTGCTGCTGCTGCTCTCGCAGGTTATTCAGGTCTAAATTTCTCTTTTTTTACAGTTAAACTGAGCTTCACTCTCAGCTGGTTTCTCCTGAACACGAGCACAAACACACCACGGGCTAAAAGAAAGAGATGCATCACTAATTTAACGTCCTCTTAACACACCTGCTGATATTCACGCTCTCCTTCTATTCTGCCTCTAACTGCCACATGTCGAGTCTTTACTCCCTACTTTACTTCTCCAGGAGCCACATGCATAAAACCCTGTGTATGCACGGTTCTGTTTCACGTGCACGAGCCTCATTTCTACTGTAGACACGCCCTGTAATCGTTCCTCCTGTTCATACTGACCATTAGAAGATCCCTTCATAATGACCTTACAATGGAAGTGATGGAGGACAAAATCCACAGTCTGAAGCTAATATGAAGCTTCAGCGTCCAGTGTGAACAGGAGGAATGATTACAGACACCTGACTGCTGGTTTAACACACTGGAAACACTGGGAATCTGTCATTTAATGCTACTTAATTAGGATACCTGACCTGTTAGCACAGTTTAACTAAAGTAGCTAACATTAGCCCAAGTGTTCCCAGTAAGCTAGCGTTAGCTTGGGTCCGCTGAAACCCAGTAGGTGATGTCACACCTCGCTACGTCTCCGTCTTTATAAACATCTTTGCTGACGACCACATGTTTAATTTCAAAGGTTGACAACTTCCCTCAGCTCCTTCCTCTTCCTCTCCTCCTTCATCCACTGTTTCCATTACAGTATTACTCTCTCTCTCTCTCTCTCTCTCTCTCTCTCTCTCTCTCTCTCTCTCTCTCTCTCCGTCCTGATGAAGTCATGTCCAATTAATTTATTACCAGCCGTAAAACAAACCAGATTCAACACAAACAGCTTCACCGAGTGACACAGGTCGATCAAAACAAGAGAGGAAGAAAATACATCATGCACACTCCTCCTCCTCCTCCTCCTCCTGTTTCCATCT
>NC_056536.1:34156589-34164089 GCF_910596095.1 Thunnus maccoyii
TTAAATACATCAGTTGAGCTTTAAATGCTCACTAAGTCTAATCGCAAAAACTTTTAATATAGAATATAATTTTACCTTTATTTAATAGTTGTCAGGTGTTATTTTCATGTTTGGCTACATTGTATCCATGGTAACGATGCAGCTATAAAGCATCACCGCGGGAACGAGTCAGACCAGGTGAGTGTGTGACTGTTAAACCTGTAAATATTAATGAACAGCTGATCTGAGAGAGAATTAATTACTAATTATAACTATACTGACATTCAGAGTGATTATCTAAGTGAACTGATTCATCTGTATCAATAGTGTCTTTTATCTAATCTGTAATATAGTGAGTCTTTGATCAAGGTAATCTGTTATTTAACGGTTATTAAGCTTCGTCACAGGAATCATTTATCAGTATTGTACGTTTCCTTTGATTATGATTTTATTTATGTTAAATAGTTTTACAGACCGGGCTCGTATCACTGAATCGACATCGGAGCGTCTTCGTTGGAGTCAACTGACGTTACTAACCGTCAGCCGTTAGTCCACCTTCATCATCATCATCATCACAACACGACACAGAGACTGTCAGCGATATAAAAGAAACTTAACGGAGGCGTTATAAACTGAGGTTAATATAGTCCCTCGTTACATAAGGCAGACGCCACTGAGCATGTGCAGGAACGCTCCTCTGTTTACAGCTTCATTACCAACAACCTCCAGATAACAATTATGTGGGTTTATATTCTGAACAGCAGAGTTCATGTTCTGTCATTTAGGCCGACGGCTGTAAATACCTTATTGTGCCTGAACATAACATGGTATTTTATTCTGAAAATTAGGTTTGAAAAGTGTCTTTGTGTTATATTTGAGCTGTAACGGCAGCTCCTGCAGAGAGAGTTTGTTGAGAGAGTTTGTGAGGAGCCTGACAGAGTAGCTGTGAGACTGATAAACAAGATACATAAATGTGGGATTTATGTTCTGCTTTAATGGAAGTTTTTCACCTTTACATGAGAAAAAAAAAAGGCTTCAAGGATGAAGACTCTCCTCTCTGTGGATTAACAGTGTCTCACTTCACTTTTATCGGCTACATGACTGAAGTCGGTGGAATTTTGTTTTCAATCCGGCATGAAAAAGAGCTTCACAACACACAAAGACACGTTTCAGTCAGACAATGAGGAGCTGCGCGTGTTAATGCGTGATGCAGGAGTTTCAGATTAAGAGTCTTTATTGCATTTACAGGGTGAAAGTGTTCTTTATCTTCAAAAAGTATTTATTCAAAAACATGTTGGAAGGAGGAGGGGGGTTGTCTTATATTCAGGGCCGGTACAGTACTACAATATCCACGAGCCTCGGCAGCTGTTGCTATGGAGACGAAGCCAATCAGAGCGGTAACGCGACGCTACAGTTGCTGAATTTACTCTAAAGTGAGCCAGAAAATCTGAAAGATTGTAAAAATCCGTTTTCTCGACATCTTAACAGAGTTTTAAGCTTTGTGATTGGCTGTTTCTTGCCAAAATGCACCCTGGGAGTCGTAGTTGTAACTTCTACCCTGATGTTTTTATGTAGCTTCCACTTTTTTACTGAAGAAGCAGATATTTTCTAACACAGTTGTTCAACCAGGAGAGTTTCAGAAACTGAGAGTCTCTGATATTGTTTATGGTTTTGTCTTGACGAGATGACAGCTCTGATGGCACTAATGAGGTTTTGGGTCCAATCAACTGGAGGTCTCGTTGTATTTTGGTTACTAACGGAGACGCACAGTCAGAACACTTTTATCTCTTGTACTGAAAAAGACGAGAGAAGAAGGACGGTCAGCTGTCAGACGTCCTTGAATGCATCACTTTCATCCTCCAGGTTGTATGTGTTGATGTGATGACTGTTCATATGTGTGTGTGTGTGTGTGTGTGTGTGTGTGTGTGTGTGTGTGGGTGTGTGTGTGTGTGTGTGTTGATGTGTTGAAGTGATTGTACTATGTGTGTGTGTTCATTGTTTGGGTCCAACCTGCATCATTAATCAGGAATGTGAGAGTGTGAGGCTCCTGTTACTGGGTCACAACAAGGGAACGAACACACACACACACACACACACACACACACACACACACACACACACACACACACACACACACGGTGTCACCTCTCTCACTCAGCCTCGTCTCCTCTCATCTGTGTCCTCGTGATAAAAGTTTGTTTTTGGTTTCAGGGAATTTTCTCTCTAATCATGATCACACTCACATTGAACACACACACACACACTGAACACACACACACACACACACACACTGAACACACACACACACACACACACACACTGAACACACACACACACACACACTGAACACACACACACACACACACACACACTGAACACACACACACACACACACTGAACACACACACACACACACTGAACACACACACACACACACACACACACTGAACACACACACACACACACACTGAACACACACACACACACACTCACACTGAGCACACACACACACACTCACACTGAACACACACACACACACACTGAACACACACACACACACACACTCACACTGAACACACACACACACACACACTCACACTGAACACACACACACACACTCACACTGAACACACACACACACACTCACACTGAACACACACACACACACTCACACTGAACACACACACACACACTCACATTGAACACACACTCACACTCACATTGAACACACACACACACACTCACACTGAACACACACACACACACTCACACTGAACACACACACACACACACACACACACTGAACACACACACACACTCACACTGAACACACACACACACACTCACACTGAACACACACACACACTGAACACACACACACTCACACTGAACACACACACACACACACACTGAACACACACTCACACTGAACACACACACACACACACTGAACACACACACACACACACTGAACACACTCACAGTGAACATTTCAGTCTTTGTGTCACTTTCTTGGGTTTTTTTTTCACTAATAGCAGATTTTCACTCATTCTGAGCCATAAAGGAGTTTAATGAACCATAAAAGTAATTTGCTTATATTTTGTGTCAGAACAGGAAGTGACATCACCTGACGTCAGGAGACTCTCCTCCCAGACGTGAGGTTGACAGTCGGACCCTCTTGAGAGGAAGTCCAGATGAATCCTGCTCACAGCTGCTGCAGATAATGAACCTCGCTGACTCAGCGCTTTGGAAAATATAACAAACTCTAATAAAAGCAGATTAAAGATGGCCGCCGAGCTAATAAAGATCATAATGGATGGAGATGACGCTCGTCAGACCCCAGCGTGACGTTTCTTTAAGTCGACATTAAAATAATCAATAAAACAAACTGCAACACATAAATGAAGCTGATTTAATGGCCGTCGCCGGGTTACCTGCTGAAACTGCTGCTTTATAGAGCGACCTCATCAAAGGATGAAGATTTACTTTATTACAACGTTAACATGCACAATATCAATGTTTATATATGACAGTATGTTGTCCTCTGCAGGGCCGCCTCGTTTCCTGTGACGCCGTTACAGCCGCTCACGATGACACGTAACCGACGAACAACCCAAAACTAAAATAAACGAGAATAAAACTAAATAAAATCAATAATCAATCAATCAATAAGACACAAACTGTGACAAAATGTTTTACAAATAAAAACTAAACGATGACGCAAAAAACATACGAATGAATGAATGAACTCTTGAGTGTGTGTGTGTGTGTGTGTGTGTTCAGTGTGAGAGTGTGTGTGTGTGTGTGTGTGTGTGTGTGTGTGTGTGTGTGTGTGTGTGTGAAAAAAGTAAACAGCACTTTTCCCACTGACCATGTGATAAACTGTTGTAACCATGGTAACTGTATACAGCTGCAAAAAAACGCATCAACAATGATGTTGAAGATAAGTGATGAACCATGATGTCGTCCGTAGCAACGGGCGTTAAATCGTCCGTCTCTTATGTCAGTTTCTCCGTGAAAGTTGCTGAACTGGTGAAAAACTTCTTAAGAGGAAACTCTGAGCTGGAAGATTTAGTGTGAATACAACTCCACATGTCTGAAGACCAGGTTTATTTTAATGAATTTAATTTGATATAACGAGCTCATCCAGCTGTGATGCAGAATAAAGATTTGACATCTTTAAAAAATTGCAATAAAAGTCCAAAACATGACTGAAAAACAGGAGAAAAACTATGAAATATGGTTAAAATGTTTTACCTGGAGAGTGTGTGGAGGCTCCTGCTGCGATCAGTCCTGCAGAGACAAACAGAGACACAAGAGACGAGTTAACTCACGTTTACATCACAACATCCACACACATCGACTCTGTCAGCTTCACGTTCATCCTCACAGACGACGCTGACATAACCAAACGTTAGAAACACTCGAGCAGCCGTTTGTGCTTCTGAAGATGTTTGATGTGTGATTATATGTGTTGGAATGTGGAGGTTAAGCCTTCAGTAGCAGCAGGACCCGCGTTACCTGGACTCAACTTTATTAATGTAGCACAAAACACACAAACACACTCACACAGACGGTTTTTAAAGCTGTTCGGTGTCTCTCGGGAGACCAGGAGGCGTTCTGATGGTTCTAGTCGGATCCTGACTCACTAGAAAGTCTCTGCTCCTGACGCTAACATGCACAACAGGAAACTGGGAGAGTTTTCGGATGATTTAATGACGGTAAACACACAGCGGACGGCTGCACATTTATCAACATGTAATATCCGTCCTGCTCCCTCCTCGTGCTGCAACATTAACTGTTCATCTCTGAATGTCACGGCCATGAAGATACAACCTCTTCTTCTTCTACACATATAATACGCAGCTTCCTCATTTTTATTTTCTCTTTATTAAGGCTAACAAGGCTGCAGACAGACTGCAGTCACAGCACTAATGTACTGTTCTTACTAGGAGTGAGCCCGAATACAAATATGAAGTACAAACAGTGGGTTTTATACGAATATTTGCAAAGTGTTTCCAAAGAGACTCTCCAGAACCTGTTGTTCCTCTTCTCCTTTCCACAAAGTTAGGTTGTAAAAAATAGGCAATAAATGAAAAGTGCAAATCAATAATCACCTCTGAAGTTCTTCTACATGTTCCAGGCTGTGCTGTCTGTGTGTTCTGGGTGTATAAATAGGTAGAGGTCTGTCTGCAACGAGGTGATGAGTAAAGTTTGATCTCAGTAGTCAGCGCAGTCGTCTCTGATCTGAGACTCCAGTTAGAGACCCGGTGTGGGGACCAACTTCATAAGGTAGTTTATTCATGAACTCTTATTATAACACTTTAATTATATAAAATTAAAAGTGTCATAAAAACAAAAACAGGATTTTTAAGCTTATTTCCACTTTTATTCAAATACAAATACAAATAATTTTGCTGCCTCAACAAATACAGATACAAATACAAATACTGGGATCTCTGCACATCCCTGGTTGTCACATCATAAAACATGATTATTGATTAACAGATGGGTGATGTGTTTAAAGGTTTTATAAAACACAGACAGATGATGTCGTCCTGCTGATAGAGACGCCAGATTAGAAAACGCTGCTACGTGTCGTTCTGGAGTCACATGATCAAACACTGGAGAGTTTCATTTGGAGGATTTTGCTCCAGTCCTACTTGGAGCTTGATCGATTCTGACCCAGATGTATTAATATTTCTCCTCCTGCAGGTGTAAACATCAACACGTGGAGAATATTTTGTTTCCTGACTTTGTTTTTGGGAAATTCAGACATGAACCTGGACCCAGAGGACGACTGTAACTCTGCTGTTAAAGTTCATGAATCAGGATCCTGATGACACGTAACCCAGTCGACCAAGAATTACTGAAAAATGTTAGAAAGAGTAAAACATTCTGTCTCCTGAGACTAAAACTAAAGGAGGATGTGACAGATGGACGAATGAATGAATGAACTTCTGTTCAGGTCTCATTCAAAACCTAAACAGGAGTTTTGCCTTTTTTTTTTCTATTAACCACGTGATAGACGCCTGTAACCACGGTAACCGCAGACAAGAGAGTTGGCGACAGCTGCGGCCTCGAAATGCTTAAAATTAAAACTCGTGTGACACAAACGAGACTGAAAAGACTCAATGTTTGTTGACTTAAACTAACAAACTCATTTACATTTTCATCAAAAGACTAAAAACTAAATCAGGTTCAACACATCGTCTGCTTTCAGAATAAATCTGCATCGTTTCATCCTCAAAATCAACTGTTGAGACTAAACTGAGGAGGTTCCCAGTGTTCCCAGTGTTCCCAGTGTGTCTTAAACCAGCAGTCAGGTGTCCGTATGAGCAGTGAAAGAGGTTTTCCTCGCTGTAATCATTCCTCCTGTTCATACTGGATATTAAAAGATCCTTCAGATGTGCTTTCAATGTTAGTGATGGAGGCCCGTCTCAGGCAGGGGCCTCATTTAGGATCCTAGTGGCGGCCTGGTGAATCCACTTCCTTCTTCCCAACCGCAGCAGGGAGGAGGAAAGGCCGTTATCCGGATGGTTGGGATCCTTAATGATTCTCCCAGCCTTATTCTTGCAGCTCCTGGTGTAAATATCCTTTTAGGCAGCGTAGAGCTTCAGCTGAACTAACATCTCTTTGCGGGGCCTTGCGGTCCTGTCAGGACCAGTGAGTCAGTACGCAGCGTCCAGGTCAGGCCTCAGCCCTCCCCAACCGAGGACCCGATGATAGTAAGGGAGGTGTAGCTTCTTCCCAGACTCAGTCCGGAGCAGGTTGTTGTCCTGACACCAGCAGGTCAGGTTCCTTCAGGTAGGCCTGCTCAGTGTTATCTATGATCAGACCCACCACAGCTGTGTCGTCAATAAAACGTGATTGATACAGCAGGGGGCCCTGGGGTGCTATCCGCTGTATAGAGGAGGTGTACCCGCCTGTCCGTCAGGAAGTGAAGGATCCACGTTCACAGTGAGGTGTTTAATCCAGGTCCTGGAGGGAACTGAAGCGGTAATGTCACAGAGCTGCCTTTACTGTCCAGCTGAGACGGGCTGCTGTAGAGGACGGCGGCCATGGCGTCGTCCGTAGTGAGGAGCAGGTGTGATCCTTCATCACTACAGAGGTGAGTGCTACTGGACGGCAGTCATCATACTGGTCTGTCAATGTTCATTTGGGCTCCTGACTGCTGTATTAAGACACACTGGAAAAAGTGTGAACTCGTCCTTTAAATGACAGAAATGTAATGAATCAACAGCAGCGAGGCGTCTCGCAGACCTCACACACACACACACACACATATAATACAGTACAGGCTGATGAGCGATTCCTCTCACGTCCACCTCAAATCCCTCGAGTGAGAAGGAGCGAGGAGACGATGAGGAGGAGGAGGAGGAGGAGTAGAGGGAGGAGTAGGAGGAGGAGGAGGAGGAGGTGACTGAAGGCACATTTACCATCTGTAATCAAAAGAACTCCATGTTGGACGGTCGCCTCCCCCCTCCTTATTCTCTCTCTCTCTCTCTTCAATTTCCTTCC
>NC_056536.1:34176589-34231589 GCF_910596095.1 Thunnus maccoyii
CCCCCCCCCTCCTCCTCCTCCCCCCCTCTGATACACAGCAGACTTTCATCCTCTTCATGTCGTCTGCTGAGGATCAGACACCAAACTTTTCTGTGTGTGACAGTTTGATGTGACGGCAGCGTCTCTCTGCCGTTATTGTTTCTGTCTGGAGAACTTTTTCTTTTTATGAGCTGTTTTTCTGTGTTTATATTCCCTGTGAAGCCGTTTGTTACTTAGTAAGGAAAACATAAAAAAATATCATTATAATAAAAGCAGAGCTTGGGTGGAACAGCTTCCCTCCCTCCCTCCCTCCCTCCCTCCCTCCCTCCCTTCCTTCCTTCCTCCCTACATTCATCCCTCCTTTTTTCTTTATTTCTTTCTTTCCTCTCCTCCCTCTCTCTCTCCCTCTCTCTCTCTCTCTCTTGACTGACCTCAGTGTTGCGCAGCTAAAACACACTCCCACGTGTTCTTAAAGCAGGAAGCAATAAACACACACACACACACACACACACACAGTTAATAAAGCAGCACGTGAAACACACACTGCTGCAAAACAAGTGTGACAAGTGACAACATGGCCTCAAAACTAACGCCAGGAGAAAAGTAGAGCAACACACACACTTACACACACACACACACAGAGTAACAAAGCTGCTCTGACCACAGAAACTGACACACAGTGAAGTAGAGCAGAACTGACACACACACACACACACACACACTTTACAAATAAGCCCATAAATGACGACCTCACAGCAGCAGCAGAGAAGAAGAAGAAGTAAAATAATAAAGTAGAAGAGAGTAGAAACACTCCTGTACCTCCTGCTGCTGCTGCTGCTGCTGCTGCTGCGTCTCCTTCCTCTGGACCTCCTTTGCTGTCGGCAGGTGTTCTTCTCCTCTCTGACCCCCAGGAAGGAAGGAAGGAAGGAAGGAGGAGGAGGAGGAGGAGGAGGATGAAGGCTCAAATCACACAAGTCATCTCTTCCATAAAGCTGCTTTTTTTTTTTTGTCTTTCTTTTGAGCAAATCCACACAAGTTGCGCTCACACTGACATGTCTTCCTGTCTGTCTGTCTAGAGACGAAGACAGAAAGTTAAGGGGGGGGGGGGGGAGGTCTCTCTCGGTCTCCTTTTTCTCGCTCTGTTTCAGCGCTGTGACTTTCTTACCCCTCCCTCCTTCTCTCTTCTCTTCTCTTCTCTTCTCTCTCTCTCTGTCTTTCTAACGGCGTCCCAGAGTTCCTCGGTGCAGCCGCCGCCGAGCCACCGCCACTGGTAAAGCCATCTGTTGCAACACGTCTGCCTGCCTGCCTCTCCACTTTCACTCTCCCTCCCTCCCTCTCAGGCTGAGAGAGAGAAAGAGAGAGAGAGGAGTAGGAGGAGGAGGAGGAGGAGGAGGAGGGACATGAGCCTCACTCACAGCCAATCGGGAGGCTCGGTCATCACTCTCTCTGCCTGGAAGGGGCGGAGACAGCAGAGAGGACAGAATGAAACACACACACACACACACACACACACACACACACACACACATTATATGGCCAAAAGTATGTGGACAGATACTTTATTGTACTTTTGTTCCGAGGTTGTCTTTCTTCCAGTGAGGAAAACATTTTAAAGATCCTCTCCAGACTAGTTTCAGACGTATAAAAACATGCTGTTTCCCATTAAAAAGGTTACTTACCTAGTTAGACATTCCTAAAGTTACATCTATTCCTCCCTCTTAAAAAAAAAACAACAAAAACAACAGAATCTGTAAATATTGTTGATTTGTAAAGTTTTCCTGCTGGACACCAGATGTCTCCTCCTTCAAAATAAAGTTCATCCTCAGTGTTTGTTTACTGGAGGCTTCAAGTGTGTGTCGGTCCAATACTGGATCACGATTGGCTCCAAACTAGTTGTGATGTCATAAATCATGCACATGAATGAAAACAAACTGCACTAGGGATGTTTGTATTTGTATTTGTTGAGGCAGCAAAATTATTTGTATTTGTATTTGAATAAAAGTGGAAAGAGGTTTAAAACTTTTTGTTTTTATTACGCTTTTAGTTTTAGAAAATTAAAGTGTTACAATAAGTGTTGATGAAGTGATCTCTGGGGAGCTCTTCACTTGTGTCAGTAGTTCAGTTTTATCTCTGGGGAACACCCCCGACTCCAGGACTGATGTCCAAATTAGGAAATGTGCGTCATGTAGCAGGTGGATGTGACTCCCCTCGTTTAGACCTGCTGATAGACGTCACAGCGGAGCAGAGGAGAGACACTGAGATAGTGATGTAACCGACCTGCAAATAATTTTTAACAAATACGTTGTACGTATACGTTGTTTGTGCTTTGCCAAATAAGACCCCTACTCTGCACAAACATCATTCTGCACAGAAGAAGAAGAACAAACATCCAGCTGAAGGAAGAAGAAGAACAAACACGTGTCTCTGACTGGAGGAGACTAAAGTCCTGAAGTCCACAATCCATTCATTTTGATTCTTGATTCAGTTACATCCAATAATATATTAATATTATATGAAGCACTTCTCAGTTTATTCTGGGAAATTGAATTTCTTCTACATTCAACACCTGAGCAGCACTGTTGTCTCCTTGTGAACATTAATCTCAACTGTTAAACTGTGGACTGTTGAGCAAATGCAAAAAGACTAAAACACATTAAATATATTATATTAACAGTTGAGCAAGAATAATAACAGACCTGCATCATCATACAGCAACTCATGGACTGTTTCAACTCTAATGATTCACAGACAGAAACTGAAAGTCTGCTTGTTAATTCATCGGCACCGTTTGTATTTGCACTTGTGTTGACAGGACATCAGTCATGTAATTAGCCGCCCGGCAGGTAGAGACACACTGAGTACAGCAGAACCTGCACACTGTTCAGTCCACTTCCACCGTTTAACATCTCGTAGTCGGAGATAAAATATCTCGTTAACAAACACAAACGGAGAACTCAGATCAGATCCTGAGTCACCACAGTCCTGCAAACTGTTCACGTCACGGTTTACAGGACTGTCGTGATTCAAGGCAGCTAATATAGCAGCTAGCATCTACGGTACTTTTTAACTTAAAATAAGATTATTATTATTATTATAGACCACTTACAATAAGTAACCACTGCTTACACTTAACATTTAGTGCATGTTTACTGAGTAAAGACACAAATGCAAAGATCAACCTCTGAATTTCAAGAATCAATATTGGATCATTCAAATAAGAATCACGATTAATCAGAAAGTATTTCTTCTATCCAGCTTAGATTCATCATTACACTCCTGTAACGTTGTCAGACTCACTATGGAAAAGAGGAACAAAATTGATGCAGCAGAACCAGAAATGTAATTTTTTTTTTGTCAAAACCTGGTGCGTACATTACCCACAATGCAACTTGGCCAGAGACAGTTCAGTGGGATACGACTCTCAAACCAAAGCTGGGAGAGCTGAGAGTGAGTCTCGTTGTAGAGCTGTGCTTCTTGAAACCCAGCACAACGATTTATAATATTATATATTATTTATAAAACTAAAACTGTACAAAGTCATCGACCAGGAATGTGTCTTTACAACAAACAATGTAGGACAAAGTCAGAGGTTGTTTATCTGCAGCGCAACAAGCTAACGAAGCTGTAAACAGAATCACGTTCCTGCACATGCTCAGTAGCGTCTGCCGTACACAGAACTACTCTCTGGAGACTGAAAACATGATGCTGTTATTAGTCTTTGGAGCCGTTTCTAAACAAACTAACTTCATGATGAAGCAACATGTGACCCAGTGCAGCGGTGAGACTCACTGACGTGTTTTAATCAGATATATCAGGCTTTGATACACACACGATACTGGTTAGTTCATTATTGAACTGACCGTCATCTGCAGCATCTCCATCATGTTGCACTTTGAGCAGCTGAGGATCGAACCGCCGATCCTGTGATTAACGAACACTCTGCTCTACCTGCCGAGCCACAGATAGAAAGAAACGGATTAATCTGCTGCTGCTGTTTCAGTCTGATATCTGCAAACAGCTGGCAGAGTAGCGTTAGCTAACCGGCTACATGGCGGGAACAGACGGAACAAAGTGGAATCACGCTTCACCTCTCATAACCAGACATGTGTCATCATCATCATTTTTACAATCGTGCTTCTTTATAAGTTTTCTTTTTTATGCCAAAAAACTAGAAATATTGTAGAACGGCAGAAATAATACAATCAGGAATTTGAAAAGAAACTCATCACATCTGACCAATGAGAGGAGAGAACACTCTCACATGGTTTTAGAGATGCATTTTGGTTTGTTTGGATTTTTCTCCGTGTGAAAAGAAACTTAACCAACAAGTTCATCGACTCGAGCGCTGATTCAGACCTGAGCGTACAAACCGTTGACGCCCAAAGATCAAAATCACTCCACAGAACTGTGATGTGTACCACGATATCATCAGACAGTTTATACACCGTATGTATCGGACGACAGTCAGACCAGCAAAGATTAAAGCAGGTTTATCACCCTAGACGTGATAGACAGTCGTCAGCCGTACTGCTGCGTATGTTCTGACTGCTTCTTTCCTATAAATCTGTTTTTAACACCCTGTCAATAACAGTAATCAACCCGTACACAGCCGTTACACCTTCTGGCCTTTCTCCAAAAAAAACAAACAAAAAACAAAAACAAAACTCTGAAGTCTTCATGCGGGTGCCCTTCCCCTCTCTACTCTAATAGTTAGATGGCTAATTATCTTAAATTGGAAATGCAACCATCCACCTACTCGTATGAGTTAACGAGCTGCATTCATCTTGAAAAGATATTTGAGAGACGGCGAACACGTCTCCTCCGTTGGTGCTGCTGGGTTCACTCCTCTGGACATGTGACTGTTGTGTCTCTTGTGTTGTTAAATCAAAAAGGTGAAAAAATAAAGTTCTATCAAAAAATAAATAAAAATAATTTTAAAAAATGCGGGGGGGCCTAGACTGCTTCCTTGAGGGACTCCAAGGACCAGCAGAGTGGAGGCGGTTCTATCAGCAGACTGATGAACATGGTGTCATAGTCACATGTTACACTGTCACATATGGGTGTAACGTTCGGGCGGTTGCATATTTTTTGGTTTAGTGGAAGTTCAAGAGTGATTCAGAGTGAGAGAAGAAGAGGAGGAGGAGAAGAGGGGGGAGAGAGAGGGAGGGAGGCAGCAGAGAGGGGGGGGGGGGGTGGAGGGCAGATTGTAATGGAGCTTTTGGCAGAGCTCCTGGCTGTTCATGGGTATTCATGTAGCTGGTGGCTTCAGTTAAATGGAGCAAACAGAGAGAGAGAGGGGGGGTGGTGGGGTGGTGGGGTGGGGGGGGGCGGGGGGGGGTGCTGAGTTACAGCCGAACAAGAAGTCTGCTTATGCTCTTCCCAGTGAACACCATGCAAACACACACACAGACATGTTGAACGCTGCGTTTGAATCTATTAAATTAAATGAGAGTGTAAATGTGTTTCCAAATGTCACAGAGGTTTATGAGTTCAGCAGGTAAAAGTTCCTGTTCAGAAGGATCCAGCTAAGACCTGCAGACACCCGAGTCTCCAACACCAACACCGAGTACTCACACCCTCAAGTACCAATACATCAGTGTACAAATATGCCATCACATGTAAAAGTCCTGCATTTAAAATCCTACTTAGGTAAAAGTATAGAAGTATTACCAGCTAAATATACTTAAAGTACTGAAGTAAAAATACATTGTTAATACTGATGAGTCAATGAATAAGCAGTATTTTATTGTTGTGGCTGCTCCAGGTGGAGCCAGTTTGAACTAGCTAACAAAGTTTTCAAATGGAAAAGTTTTCAAATGGAAATACTCAAGTAAGTACTGCAAAAATGTATTTAAGTAACAACACTTAGTTACTTGCAACTCAAGATACTTTAAATAAACAGTGTAAAACATTAAAATGTTTAGTAGTTTAAACTTTTATAAAAGAAATAGATAAAGGAAGGTAGAACAGAACAAAGCAGACAAACAGTCCAACATCACGTAGCTAATGCTAACGTATATTTCTGTTACTGCTGCCTGAGTCCCTTCTGCAGGTCGCCCTCTCGTCCCGCTGTAGAACGCAGACGTACTATTATCTTATTATGTTTAAACGAAAAAGTTTGACATCTTGGTAAATATGCTCATTCTGTCTGTACAGTGTCTGAACAGTAAATATGAAGCTACAGCTGGCTAACTTAGCTTAGCACAAAGACTAGACACAGAGAGAAACAGCTTGCTAGCAGCAGCTCTAAAACTCATTAATCAACATGTTATATCTGGTTTGTTTAATTCAGGCAAGAACAAAGTGTAAATACAACAAACCGCTGTTATACAAATCCTAATACTATTCTAAACAGTGGACAGATAAGAGTGAGATATCACTCCTCTCATCTAACTCTCAGCAAGAAAGCAAAGCTGTGCTCATAATTCCCCCAATGCATCATGGGGCTGAGAAGAGAAATGCATAAGATTTGAAGTTTTGAAGGGCTTTAATATTAAAATATTTGCAGTTACCAGAGTCTTCAGAGCATCTGAACCTCTGAGTGTTTCTGCAGGTCGTCACTGTTTCCAGCATAAACCAGCTCTGCCTGCTGCTGTGAACCGGCTGCTGTTTCATGTCCCTGACAGAGCCGAGAGCCTTTTCACAGCTCACAGTGCCGCCGAGCGCCTCAACTTCAGAATATTCTGACTTTAAGCGTCACTCTCTAAATGGAATTAATAGTCTCACAGCTTCAACAGACAGAATCTGTTTAACACTGTGAGCAGAAAAAACTTTTAACCAACAAAAATGAAGTGTCATGCTAGCTGATGTTTACTACTGTTGGTGCTTTGAGTGACTGCAACCTGAAGCTACAGCAGCTGATAGTTTCCATGACGAACGAAGGTCAGAAACATCTGCGTCAGTCTGGTTTCTCTCTTAAACTACAAACAACATTCAAACCTCCAGATGTTCTTTTTTTATTCTTGTGGATTGATCAGGCGGAAAAAAAAATCGTAATAAATAGGTTTTAAATATTTCACTCAGTTTAAACACTTCCAGTGGAAACACAAGTGGTTTCAGTCATGATAACACTGCTGCTGTCGGTCAGTAACGCTTAGGAAAGACAGCAGATAACAAACACTTATGAATCTGGATTTTAAATTTGAATATCAATAAAAATGTGAAGACACATGAACACATAATCAGATGAAGGAAACATAATATAGAGTGTGACTGAAGACTTGAACAGACAGCAGCTGAACTCTCACTGAATACTAAAGTGTGTTTCCAGGTGTTGGGGAGTACTACTGCATATGTCTCCAGAGGCGGCTGATGATGTCACTGGTGATGTCACTTGAGTCAGTGTCAGCTGGCGCTGAAGAGTCTGAGAAGTGAAAGAATGTGGGTGTGTGGGTGTTAGCAGAGAGACGTTAGCGGACCTCTGTAGCTCCTCATCTCTGCTGGAGGCTTAGCAGCTCCAGGCTACATTAGCTGCTATTAGTATAACACACCACAAGCTCCAGCTGCATTGTGGGTAGTGTAGGCACCAGGTTTCCATGAAGAAGAAGAATGTGTGGAATAAAAAGAGGATATCTCAGGTTCTGCTGCATCAACTTTGAAATATGTTTTACTGTCCATTGTGAGTCTATGCTAACTCTTATGTTTAGCTTAAACCTGCATTCATTCAATCTGTTTTGGCCTCTTGGGGGAAGCACAATAACTACATATTGACATATTATCATCTAATAAAGTTAGAGAATATAGTAAGCAGTTGCTTATTTACTTATCAAGCAGACATGTAGCAACATGTGGTGTGTGTTTACATTAATATCCCTGTTTGAGTCTTATCCTGGTCTTGATCACATGACGATATGATCATATATGATGTTTACATCAAAAACCTGGATACTAATATCCCCGTTTACATGATTTTAACAGTATGGTTTCTGATCATCTGTGTGCAGTTGTATCTTGATTTCTACGTTCAGAAACCTGGATCAGGTGTTCACAAGCAACAGTATCCTGGTTTCTCAGAACCAGGATCAGGTGTTATAAGGTGCACCATCATTCATTTGGAGTCGTGTTTCTGTCCGTCTGATAAATGTAAATCCAATATTCTCTGTCCTTTTAGCTCTGGTTTGGTCTCCAAAAATATCTCTTCAGCTGCTAAATGTTATATTTCCTTCATCAGCTAGTTGCTAACTGTGTCTGTCTGCTGTTTGTGGACAGCTGGCGTATGGTGGGTTTTTACCGCTCTGAAAATGATGATACAAACAGTAAAGCTGCAGGCCGTAAAACTAAAACAGAGCTGTAAGATGATATCGTACGATAAAGCCCAGTTGGGTAATAATCCTCTGTGGGTTGGTCACTGTGAGCAGCACCTTTCACAGTACAAGTCATTTGTTCCACAGTTAATAAAAAACTAGAAATGGTTAAATTTCCTGAAGAAAGTTGATGTGAAATTTTGCTGATGAAACATTTCAAACAACAGAAATACCGAACACTGAAATAGCAGTTAAAATAGAAGTGCTGGAAGACATTTCAGTCCGAGTGTAAACACTGAATAAAGTCATGAAAGCATTTGAATATCTGCTGACGTATAGAATTTCAAACCAGTGTGTGTATGTGTGTGTGTGTGTGTGTGTGTGTTTGTGCAGAGCTCAGACCAACAGGACAGTAGAGGAACGGTACCATCTGGAAATATGCCTGACTGAACACACACACACACACACACTGAGCCCTCTCCTGGGTCTCTGAGCAGTAAAGCGTCCTGGGAAAACGCTTGTCCAGCTGCTGCAGCCTTGAGGCATTTACAGAGAAAACTGCACATTAAATCAACGACAGACTCACACTTATTTACTCAGCAGCGTGTTTTCTCTGCAGCTCAGCTCCTCTCTGAGTGAACTGCAGAGATTCTCTGCAGTGACACACTGTCACACATCTGTAACACACTGTCACACATCTGTAACACACATCACACATCTATAACACACATCACACATCTATAACACACATCACACATCTGTAACACACTGTCACACATCTGTAACACACATCACACATCTATAACACACATCACACATCTGTAACACACTGTCACACATCTGTAACACACATCACACATCTATAACACACATCACACATCTGTAACACACTGTCACACATCTGTAACACACCGTCACACATCTGTAACACACATCACACATCTATAACACACCGTCACACATCTATAACACACTGTCACACATCTGTAACACACATCACACATCTATAACACACCGTCACACATCTATAACACTCTGTCACACATCTATAACACACATCACACATCTGTAACACACTGTCACACATCTGTAACACACATCACACATCTGTAACACACATCACACATCTATAACACACATCACACATCTGTAACACACCATCACACATCTGTAAGACACTGTCACACATCTATAACACACTGTCACACATCTGTAACACACCATCACACATCTGTAACACACTGTCACACATCTATAACACACATCACACATCTGTAACACACTGTCACACATCTGTAACACACATCACACATCTATAACACACATCACACATCTGTAACACACTGTCACACATCTGTAACACACCGTCACACATCTGTAACACACATCACACATCTATAACACACCGTCACACATCTATAACACACTGTCACACATCTGTAACACACATCACACATCTATAACACACCGTCACACATCTATAACACACTGTCACACATCTATAACACACATCACACATCTGTAACACACTGTCACACATCTGTAACACACATCACACATCTGTAACACACATCACACATCTATAACACACATCACACATCTGTAACACACCATCACACATCTGTAAGACACTGTCACACATCTATAACACACTGTCACACATCTGTAACACACCATCACACATCTGTAACACACTGTCACACATCTGTAACACACATCACACATCTATAACACACTGTCACACATCTGTAACACACATCACACATCTATAACACACATCACACATCTGTAACACACATCACACATCTATAACACACATCACACATCTATAACACACTGTCACACATCTGTAACACACATCACACATCTATAACACACATCACACATCTGTAACACACATCACACATCTATAACACACTGTCACACATCTATAACACACATCACACATCTATAACACACTGTCACACATCTGTAACACACATCACACATCTGTAACACACATCACACATCTATAACACACATCACACATCTGTAACACACTGTCACACATCTGTAACACACATCACACATCTGTAACACACATCACACATCTATAACACACTGTCACACATCTATAACACACTGTCACACATCTGTAACACACCATCACACATCTGTAAGACACTGTCACACATCTATAACACACTGTCACACATCTGTAACACACCATCACACATCTGTAAGACACTGTCACACATCTATAACACACTGTCACACATCTGTAACACACTGTCACACATCTGTAAGACACTGTCACACATCTATAACACACCATCACACATCTGTAACACACTGTCACACATCTGTAACACACTGTCACACATCTGTAACACACCATCACACATCTGTAAGACACTGTCACACATCTATAACACACTGTCACACATCTGTAACACACTGTCACACATCTATAACACACCATCACACATCTGTAACACACTGTCACACATCTGTAACACACTGTCACACATCTATAACACACTGTCACACATCTGTAACACAAATCACACATCTATAACACACTGTCACACATCTGTAACACACTGTCACACATCTGTAACACATCGTTACACATCTGTATGACACATCACACGTCTGTAACACACTGTCACACATCTGTAACACATCGTCACACATCTGTAACACACTATCACACGTCTGTAACACACGTCACACATCTGTATGACACATCACACGTCTGTAACACACTGTCACACATCTATAACACACTGTCACATATCTATAACACACTGTCACACATCTGTAACACATCATCACACATCTGTATTACACATCACACGTCTGTAACACACTGTCACACATCTGTAACACAGTCACACGTCTATAACACACATCACACATCTGTAACACAGTCACACGTCTATAACAGCAGATATACAGTCCAATGAAGGAATTCATAGATGGAAATGTCATCACAGCTGTTCACTGACATAACTGCTGCACCAGGACCAGTCGTCAGTCCGTCCACAGCAACATGTCTGGACAGATACTTAAACTGTCCTCAGATCTGTTCACCACATCCAACCCACACGTCTGCATGAAGGACTTCATACGTTTAGGCTCCTGAAAACGTTTCTTTGTCGTCTTACTGAATGCTGGTGTGAAAAGGCCTTTAAACTGGACTTATGGCAGAGGAGCCGATGTGCCACTTCATAATCCAAGAACTATCTAATCTATATGAAGTCTATGTTGTGTTCTATGTAGCTGAAAGTCATTTTGGGAGTTCCCATAAGTTCAGTGACTGTGTAACAATTAAAACCCAGTGGGGAGATTTCTGTGTTGTTTTGGAGAGTTTTTGGTCTGTGATCATCACTTTATTCACCACAAATCCAACAGAATCTGCATCATGTCTTTGTCTTGCTCCTTCAGGAACATGACGTCATTCGTCAGTTGAGCTGTCCGACACTTTGGTCCAAGACAGACTGTCATGAAATTTCCAACTAAACTTTCCAACTAAATGATTAAGTATATCATCTCTCAAAACAATCTATTTCCATCATGGTTAAAATAAACAGATTTTAGCTGTTGGTGGGAAAGCTGCTGCAAAGATTTTTAGTCACAGATTTACACAGATATAGTTTGAAGAACTTTGGAATTTGTTTGTAATCAGACTGGCTTTTAGACGCTGAAAATATAAAGTCATTCAGCAACATGTCTCAACTTCAGCAGAGCTGCAGAGGGAATTATGGGACCTGAGAGACACTGCCTAACTATATAAATCACGCAACAGCTCCAGATCCGATACTTCAGCTTTTCAGTTTAGTTAGAAAACACAATTTGGACATAAATCCTGTTTACTGTGGAGTGTTGATCGTCTCTTTAGGCTCCCGGCGGGCTTTGAAGCTGTCAATACCATCGACGAAGAGACAAATGGCCCTGCACTCCGGACCCTTAACGGCACTGCAGGGTCTGCTGAAACCACCACTGCTGTCGGCTTCAGTCCGCGCTGCGCCTGAATCAAGTTTATCGGCGGAGCTTCGTGCTGTTTATACTGCTGGCAGGTACAGCGCTCAGACTGGAGGCTGCAGAGACATCCTGACAGGAAGTATGAACAAAAGCACTAAGACCGTCTTTGTAAATAAAGCCTAATGGATCTGTGGGCTTTCAATGATGATCGTTACTCAAGCAGGGGTTCAGCTAACAGACAAGGTTTAAATTAGGAAGTCTGGCCAGTTTTAATCCTTCAAACTAGATGGGAAACTGAAGTAGTAACAGATATTCTGTCACTTAGACAGAAAAACAATGATGTACAAAACTTCATCCCTGTTGTGTCCCAACATGAAAAACACAACTGACGCCAGCCAGAAGCAAATCCTGACCAGTGTGATTGTTCGACTCACCCGAAGCGTTAAAACTCTTCAGTAGCTTAAACCGCCACAGAGCAGCTAACTCACTGATAGCAAAGCTGCAGGTTTAGGAAGCGTTTTTCCATCTGAGATGACGTCTACATTAATCTGCGAAATTCTAAAACGCTGCAAATACCTCCGTTCACATTAAAACACCAAAACGGGTAACTCTCCTCCTACTGAGCATGTGCAGGGGACAGTAGGAGGTGAGTCGGCTTTGCTAGTTTTACTGTAAAAGATGGTTAACAGTGAAGAAGATTTTTTTGGTCCTTATTGTAACAGTGTTACAAAAGAATGTACATAAACTGTACATTGATCAATCATAATAATTACATCAAGCAAATGAAGAAAGAAACATTATCATGAAGTATAAACAGTTTGGGTCCCAGTACAGAGCCTTGAGGAACCCCTCAGGTAACCTCTCTGAGTTCACTGCTATGAATCTGTACTGATGCTGATTCTCTAGATAACTCTTCAACCAGGAGTATGTTACTGCTTCATAAGAAGACCATGATCAATGGTATCAAAAGAATGTTTAAGTTGATAAAAACCTCAAATGTAAAGTCTTTGTTTCCTCCACTGGTTCCATTACTGCTGATGAGCTGGACCAGTTAGATCGAAACCCATACTGGTGATCACTTAGTAAGCTCTGTTTATCAATGAAACTTTAACAAATCATTTTCTAATATTTTATAGAACTTTGGACGCAAAGAAACTGTTCTATAGTTTGAAAATAAATGTTTTTCACAACAGGAATAACGTCGTTACTGTTTTAATCTGGTTGATTGATTACAAATATGTGTGAACGGTTTCACAACACATTCAATATAGACTTTATAAGTTTCATATCGAAAGAATTCAAATCTTTAGACTTTTTACTTTTTATTTATTCACTATCATGATGATGTCACTTTCATGAACTCCTGTAAGGAACAGCTCGTATCTCTCCAACCAGCCTTGTGACATAGATGTCATTCACTCGGGTTGGACCAACATTCAGAAGTCATTTAATTCATCAGCGATATCTTTTACATGATCTATGATATAATGATTGTTCTTACTAAAATAACTAGCGTCTTTCCCAGTTCCATTTTTGATGATGCTGTTGAGAATCTGAATGTTCTCTGGCTGTTGTTTCTATTAAACTTTAGTAATTTCCTACAATACTTTCTTTTAATGTCTCATTAAGCATCATCAATGTATTTTATATGTTCAATACTTGATTTCTTTTTCTTGTGTCCTATATTTTCCCTGTAGAGTGTAGTTTTGCATGCGTACTGAAGCCCTCTATGGTTTATATATAGATATTTTTGTTTCCCACTGCACTTTATTAATGGACAGTGTGCATCATATAGATGTGTTAATGTTGCACTGCAACCTCCATCAGGATCATCTTTCCATTTTGTTTCATCTCACTCTTAAAAGCAACAATTTTCTTTGGTGTTCTTTGGTTTCGCTCTTAAGATCCTTTTTGGAAAATAGCAAAAAAAAACAGGTAGATGGTCACTCATCATATCGCTCCACTGTGTTGTTCTCACATCCAGCAAGACGTCTGCTCAGAGAAATATCGGATAATAAAGCTCAGTGCCAGGGCAGTAAAAAAACTACAAACATTATGTTCAACTATAAATTCCTACTAAAATGTGTCTGTTGTCACATTTTCAAATAAAAACAAACCATAAATCAACAATAAGAAGGAAGTGTAGCTAACAGCTCACACAGTGGTCAGTCAGTAGCAAACATGCAAGATGATGATTAGCTCGCTAGCATTACAAGTAAAAGTCCTGAATTGAAACTGTTAAAGGAGCAGTGTGAAGGATTTAGTGGCATCTAGTAGTGAGGTTGGATACTGTGGGGGGGGTATTATACATTCCCTGTTGTGTCCCAGGCAATGAGATACACACTGCTGTGATTCATTTTGTGTTTCAGGGTCTCAGAACTACAAAAAGAAGGTCCAGCATGAGAGAGATGATTCACTCGGAGTGTTTTATGGTCTCAGCTCAGAATGAAAAGTGTTAGTTAGCAGCCGTCTCGCTGCGGAACAACTGCTGCTGCCGCAACACAATGACAGGAAAATACTGCAGATAGACATCTAAACACTGTGTGTGTGTGTGTGTGTGTGTGTGTGTGTGTGTGTGTGTGATGGTGATGAATGAGTGTGCTACCCGCCCTGCAGGGTAATTCATTTCTCAACCTGAACAACACTTACTGTCAGACCGAACAGGATTAATAGAGGACCACAGCCTACACACACACACACACACACACACACACACACACACACACACACATTCACATGCGACTGCAGTCTCACTGTCATCCGAGACCAAAATTCTTGTGGTTTTGCAGGAAATGATGTCATCAGGCATGAGCCGACTTTCAGGCACAGATTGAACATTCGATACAGAAAAATGTAAATAAAGATTTTTATTTTATGACGAGACTCAAGAGTTACAGGGTGCAATTTAAAGGGACAGTTCACCCAAATGAACTAAAGGTCTGATAGATGTGTAGAGTTCACTGCTGCCTTTAGAGATAATAATTACAATCAGATGCAAATAATCAATAATTTTGGAGTTTTGGTGTTTAGAGACGGAGAACAGCTGGATGTAGAGTCATGTATACAGAGATATTAACAAGCAGCTCCATCTGACCGACATCTAAAACATGATCAAAACCTCTGCTAACATATTATGGAACTATTCTCTGGAGGTAGAAATGGCTGAAAGCATTTGAGGTCTGTGCTTTATTCCTTCCCTCATCATGTGACGTAGACTGTCATACTTATTAGATTACAAAGCCGAGACACTTCCTTCATACACAGACGAAAGAAATATCCTGTCAACAATAAAAAAAAAAGAGACAAAGACGAGTTTTATTCTTCATCCTTTTCTTAAACTCTCCCTCCTGGGAAACAAGTCTCGGACTGACTCATCGTGGAAAAAATCACACTTTATTCTCTCTCATGTCTGTGTTCATGTTTTCTATTCTCAGTCAGTAATGAGTCATTTAGGAGGAAATAACAGAGTGCAGCCATTTACAAATGAGATATGATGGTTTTATCTGTGTTCATGCTGTTAATTTGTTGATTATTTTCTCGATTAACTGATCAGATATTTGCTCCATAAAATGTCAGAAAATGGTGAAAAATGTGGATCAATGTTCAAGATGACGTCATCAAATGTCTTGTTTTCAGTTTACTGTCATAGAGACCAAAGAAAGCAGAAAATATTCACATTTAAGAGGCTGGATTCAGAGAGATTGGATCTTTTTTCTTAAAAAATGACCCAAAACGATTAATGGATTCAAACTAGTTGGAGATTAATTGAATAGTTTTAATAGCTGACTGTCGCAGCTATAAGAGGTTCCCTGTTCCACTATCACCTGTGCTGTGAGACTGAACAACAACTCTTAACTATTATGTCTATTTAAATATTTATTAATTATTACTGCTAAATCTGGGTTGTATTTTTATATTCTCATCTATATTTCTCTGTATTTATGTCGTTACATACATGTCTTTCTTAAAGGCCTACATGCTAAACATCATTACTTCTTGTTTCTTTAAATCCAGCCTCCTATGAGAAATATTATTCATGTGTCCGCTACAGACGCTGGTCTGTTTAAACAGTTTAATCAACTTAAACTGCTGCATTGAACACTGAAACAGAGCAGAAAACACAGTCGCTCCGCGTGGCGCCGTCCTCTGTTTCCATCACAGTTATGTGTTCAAGTCATTCAATCAACTCAGGAGCTTATTGACTGATGCATCGACTTGGCAACTTTTAGGGGTCCAGGCCCTACTGATCCAGGGTTTTCCCTCCCTGTCTAACTCAAAGGCCTTTGTATTACTGGCCGCCGCCTTTGTTGAAAATTCTGACATGTGGTGTTGACGGAAAACAAAAAAGGCAGAACAGACTGTCTCCAGCGTGCACATGCTGGAGTTATCTGCTAGTTCATTCATTTTAATTTAATGAATAAATGATAACCTTTGTGAGACTAACTTGAAGTATATTGTGAACTTTCTACACTGTCGAATGTTAGCGGAGCAGCAAACTCCAGCAGTAACAAACGAGACCAGCTGACCAACACACACTGCAGCATTAAACAACTTAAACCAACTCTGAGGTGAAGAAAATAAGTCGGTGTTCAGTCTGTTTCACCTCAGAAACCCTGCAGCTGCTCAGCGTGATGGACAGAGATGCTGCTCACTGCTGGAGACATGATTTTAATAACACAGCCGAACAGAAAGGCTGCTCACTGCTGGAGACATGATTTTAATAACACATCAGAGCAGAGAGGCTGCTCACTGCTGGAGACATGATTTTAATAACACAGCGGAGCAGAGAGGCTGCTCACTGCTGGAGACATGATTTTAATAACACAGCGGAGCAGAGAGGCTGCTCACTGCTGGAGACATGACGTTAATAACACAGCGGAGCAGAGAGGCTGCTCACTGCTGGAGACATGATTTTAATAACACAGCGGAGCAGAGAGGCTGCTCACTGCTGGAGACATGACGTTAATAACACAGTGGAGCAGAGAGGCTGCTCACTGCTGGAGACATGACGTTAATAACACAGCGGAGCAGAGAGGCTGCTCACTGCTGGAGACATGACGTTAATAACAGCGGAGCAGAGAGGCTGCTCACTGCTGGAGACATGACGTTAATAACAGCGGAGCAGAGAGGCTGCTCACTGCTGGAGACATGACGTTAATAACACAGCGGAGCAGAGAGGCTGCTCACTGCTGGAGACATGACGTTAATAACACAGCGGAGCAGAGAGGCTGCTCACTGCTGGAGACATGACGTTAATAACACAGCGGAGCAGAGAGGCTGCTCACTGCTGGAGACATGACGTTAATAACACAGCGGAGCAGAGAGGCTGCTCACTGCTGGAGACATGACGTTAATAACACAGCGGAGCAGAGAGGCTGCTCACTGCTGGAGACATGACGTTAATAACACAGTGGAGCAGAGAGGCTGCTCACTGCTGGAGACATGACGTTAATAACACAGCGGAGCAGAGAGGCTGCTCACTGCTGGAGACATGACGTTAATAACACAGTGGAGCAGAGAGGCTGCTCACTGCTGGAGACATGACGTTAATAACACAGCGGAGCAGTCTGCCTCCTCCTCCTCAGTTTGTTATTCTCATACAGGCAGGAGACTGTAAGATGCTTTCACATTAATTAATTCATTGATTAATGCAGTTAGCTTTTTAAAATGAAAAGGCTGCGGACCATTTATCTTATCAGCCAGTTATATGTCATATTGTATTTCAGTGGACTAAGGACAGCAGTGAGTAGTCTGTCACACAGTCTACTGGAGCATGAGACTGAAAATAGTGAAAGTGCTGTGGTTGTGTTCAGACTTGGTTCAGGTCAGAGAAAGATCCTGGTCTCTGTTTAATACAGAAAAAAGTCTGCAGTGACTTGAAGCTCAACATGTTTATGAACATTTAAGCCACAGCAGCATCTTTCACTAACCTGAACCAAACCTGAACACACACAGGACTCAGGATGTGAACTCGGGTCTCTGCTGTCAGAGTCCTGCATCCACCCCGACCTCCTCCCTCCCACTGCAGAGACACATAGAAATGTAGCTTCATTACTGTGAACATCATCCAGGCAGAGATTATGTTTGATAAAACATAAAGTGGGAAACAGTTTAGTCGTACATGAAGGTCATTTCTAGGAGACAGAGTTGCACACAGAGCTCTTGTCAGCCTCCCAGCAGTTCTGGGAGCTGGGGGGGGGGAGGCAGCGTTGTTACCTGTTAAACTTGATTTATACCTCTGCGTGAAGGTGTTACGCCATAGCTGACTCTTCAAAAATGTAACTTCCATCAGAGCTGCAGCAGCAGCGGCAACGGAGACAGGAAGTGAGGACGGCAAGAACTGTGATTGTATTTTCTGCTACAAGTTCCTGATGCTGGTGGAGATTGTTGAGAATGATGTCGACATTAAGAAAGACTCTCAGTAACACATCTAGTGAAGCCATATTACACCGCAGAACTTCTGCTCACCGCCATCGCCGCTCTGTACAATGAACGTAAACACAGCAGTAGTGCGGAGGCGCCGTAAACAAACTATAGTAGCAGGATTTCACTTCTGTTTCCCTTCTTTACTCCAAATGTCAACTTCTCAAATCATCTATACATGTTGGAGCTGAATCACATCTGAAATATGCGAGTGAACAACATGAACAACGTTAGCAACAAAAGCTACGTCAGGACAGCCACGAGGAGGAAGTAGAGGTAACTTTGCAGGTTGTTAGCCCTGACTTTTGACTTGCAGGCAGCATTTTTACATACGTTCACCTCAAGTTTTGAACCTTTGACTATATTCAACCTCTGCTGTGTGATAATATGTCTCCTTTAAAACAATTAAAGAAGATCTGGCAGAGTTGGAGGAAACGTTGATAACGAACAGTCTCTAAATGCATCAGTGTGGAAATAGCTGTAAAGTATCTGGGCGGCTGCTGTCAGAAATTAACTGCTCCTGCTGCTTTTTTATACTCAACTCTCTCCCACAGAGCCTCACACACACACACACACACACACACACACACACACACACTAACACAGTGACGACCCCCCAACCCGTCCGTCAGAGGAAGCCTGTTTCTATTCAATGAGCTGCAAATTAGACTGACCCTTTCCTGCAACCCCCCAACCCACACACACATACACACACACACACACACACACACACACACACACACACACACACACACAACAGACAAAATCCTCGCATGCTCTATGCCCTCTCTCTCTATCCGTCTTGGCTTGCTCGCTCTCTTTCTTTTCACTTTGCCTCCTCTCTTTAGAGGCCCTGTCATGCCCCGACACACAGAATGGCCATCAGTCAGACCACACACACACACACACGCGCGCGCACACACACATATGCACACACACACACACATGCACGCACACACACAGAGCAGACAGACATGGGAAATGAGGGGGAATGGGTCATTAACTCTACAAAGGAGGCAGAAAAGGCATCAGAACGGTTAAAACAGCAGCTGATGGACGGAGCGACGGACAGAAGACGAGCTGATGGGATGGATGGAGGAGCGGATGATGTGTAGATATCTGGATGTACAGTATATATGTGGAAGAACGAGTAAAAGGAGCGAGTATTTAAAACGGTGACTGTCGGCTTTAATTCAGGCGTTGGAGAATTAATTGAAATGTTGTGATTGGCTGCTGCACCTGTTGCATCATGATCATTAACGTCAGATTCACAACCGTTTTTCAGTCTGAAATTCTCACAAAACCAAATTTCTGACGTCCATGTTCCCATAGCAACCGTCGCTAACAGAGCTGCAACCATTAGCTGATTAATCGATTAGTCGCCAACTTCTTCAATGTGAATATTTTCTGGTTAAATCCACATTTTATGGACCAAAACAACTAATCAATTAATCAAGAAAATATTCAACAGATTAATTGATAACAAAAAGAATCACTAAATCCCGTCAGAGGCTGCTGCACCTGCAACCCTCGTTTCTGTCGTCCATATTCACATAGCAACCGTTGCTAATATGACTGTTTTGCTGACTGATTATCCGGCTGCAGTGTGCAGAGAAATACTGGACGTGACATCGAAGGAGTCACAGTAATTTATCTGTTAGCTGCTGGATAAACAGAATCAAACCAGAATGACATCAGATGCTGTACAGATCGCAGCTCCGACGCCGACAGCTGGAGACGGATGCTGCTTACCGACGTCCGTTTACACGTGAAAACAGTAAAAGTGTCATTTGTCAGGTCACAACATGTAGAAGAATCAGGAATAAGAAGTCAACTTTTATGCTCATGGAAATATTCAGACTCAACAACAAACCAAACCTTCCTGCATCATAACTCACCATCTAACAGCATCATCATCATCTAAACATGAACATAAACGGCACACAAACGACGCTCCAGCAGATCTCCAACAATGGAAACATAACAAATAAAACACAATAAACACATCCGAACAAACCAGTATGCATCCGTTAACGTCAGTCACTGTACTTCTGATCCAGTTAGCAGTTAGCAGGAGAACAGCTAGCATGGCTCTTTCCAAACTTTAAAAACACATCTACAGTTTCAACACTTCAACAGTTTTCTAACTTTATTCATCTGTACACAATTACAGGAATGTAAGAGCAATAATTTGAGGTTTTAGTGGGAGTTTTTTCTCGGTGCAGTGACTGTTTGTGGTTTCCCAGACTGTCACTGTTGCTGTGAGTCAACCTGCTGGAAACGCAGCACAGCATGCTGGGAGATAAAATGTTGTTCATGAAGAAACAGTCTCAGCATGTAAACCTCCCCTAAAACCACAAAGTGTTATTTGTCATGTCGACCTACGTCAGGTTCCAGTGATGAAACAAGTAGTGAACAACTCTGACTCATCGTCAGCTTTATATAGTTGACATGTTGAACTTGTCAGCTGTTTAGTTACGGAGCAACATTATCATTCATGTGGAGTCGTGTTTCTCTTTTTGTTGTTTCTGCTCTCTACCAACTCCTGAGGGAAATATCTGGCTCTTTAGCTGCTAAATGCTCCACTATGTTCACCAGCTAGTCTACAGCTAACTGTGAGCAGGTAGTGAACAGTGGCGACGCTATGAGAGCGCTGAGAGTGAACCAGAACAGTAAAAGTTGCAGCCGGACAGATAAACAACGAGCTGAAACTCACTATAAAGCTCCGTAAAGGCCTCGAGAGGAGCTGCAGGTTCACCACTATGTTACACACTGACACATCAGACTGTTATTATTATAAAAATACAATTTCAATGAGATTAACTGATGTCATCTGGCCATGTAGTGTCAAGTGGATGTTGTTGCTATGGTTACCTGCTGTTTAATATACTCTTCTTCAACTAAAGTTTGCACTGTAAACTGCATCTTCCTCAAGTACATCTAGAATAATACATTTTCAGATACCTAATAAATTAGCTATGGAGGAGTAAGATGTGTTCTTCTTTTTGTTTTGTTTTATTTTATTTTAATGAATAGAGTTATTTAACATCATTATTGCTTGTGTTTGTTGTGTGTGTGTGTTACTGTTCTTTATAAAAACACTCGTCTTTGTTCCTTTATGGAACATTATAACAGCAGGTGTTTTTGTCTTTGATACAAATGTTTTATTATTCTGCAAAACACAATAAAAAAGGTTTTTTTAAAAAGTGCATTATCACTGGTGTAGCTTTGTATTTAGTGTTCTGTGTGTTTTGTACTGTTTGTTATTGTGTTGTTATTTGTTTTAACTGTAAAGGACTGCAGATGAACATGAGCCTGAAGCTGAATCTGCTGCAGAAACATCATTTATGTTCAAAACTAAAACAAGACTTACAGAAATATTACAATCTGACTTTTCATCAGTTCTACTCTTCGTTTCTGTTTGTGCCACAAAACGTTCAACGTTGTGCAGCACCAACGATACCGCCCACTGGTGTGTGTGTGTGTGTGAGTGTGTGTGTGTGTGTGAGTGTGTGTGAGTGTGTGTATATATATATGTATGTCTACTTTCAAACTTTGCTCTCCGAAGTTGCCTGCAGCAGCTTCAACTTGAATAACGACATCAGCTGGCTCCAAATCAGCTGTTACTAAGCAACCGCCAACAGGCTCCGGACTGTACAGCTACTGTAGCTATTACAGGAAACCGTGTGTGTGTGTGTGTGTGTGTGTGTGTGTGTGTGTGTGCTGCTGTCAGCTCCCAGAGGACAGACTGTGCTGACCACACACACACACACACACACACACTCACACACACACACACACACACACACACACACACACACACACAGAAACAGAAACAGAGCAGGGATGTATGTTGGTAACCATGACAACGGAGGTCCAATGTGTGTTTAAATAAATTCATAATGAGTGGTTAATTAGCCCACAGGCAGGCTCCTCACACTGTTAAACACACACACACACAGTAGTGAGAGTTGGTGTGTGAAGTTAAGTGTTTTCATAGCTGATCAACACATCTGGAGGCTGAAACTCTTCTTCTTCTTCTCTTCTACATTTCTCTCATCTTCTCCTTCCTTTCTTTATATTCTGTCCTCTCTCTCTCTCTCCTCCTCTCACTTCATTTCAGATTACATTTACATTTGTGCATTTGGCTTTTTGTCCACAGCAACATACAAACGTAGTCCAATAAAAGCTGCAGTAGAAGAGAATAATAATAACAGTAATAAAGTTTATCTGTGTAGAACTTTCCAAAAACAACAACAAAGTGCTTCACAGACATAAAAACAGAAAATCTACAATGAAATCAAGAAATAGAAACACAGATGAAAGACTATGAAATAAAAATCTGAAGAATAAATGAATGAATAAAAGCATAAAACAAAAAGAAAAACTAATTAAAAGCCATTTCATAGAAATGAGTTTTTAAAAAAGGAGACTGAGACTCTCAGTGGAAGGTCCTTCTACCTCGTCTCCAGCTGTGCCCTGAGCACCGACAGCAGCAGCTGGTCTGCAGGTCTGAGAGAACCAGCAGGGTCAGGGACTGAGGAGGTCCATGATGTAACTGCTCAGTGATTTAAAAACAAACAAAATAATATTAAAATCAGTTCTGAACACCGCTGGTGAGCAGTGCAGCGAGGGTGAGAACAGAGGAAATGAACCCTGTCCGCAGTGTTATGTACAAGTTGGAGGCGGTTGATGGGTTTCCGTGGCAACCCAGCAAACAACCAGTACAGTAACCTCGAGACAGAAGCATCACTGGATGATAAAACTCCTGATAGCAAAGGTTTCTGACCTCATGAGTTCACTGCAAACCTCAGAAACTGAAGTCTGACTGAAACCATCCCTGTTTGCTTTTAGGTCCAAACGTCATCACTTCAGTTTTATTATCGTTCGTTACTGGACATCCAGGACCTGAATGAGGTCACTGAGGTGAAGTCTGACGGATTTATGGATAAATAGATTTGTGTATCGTCTGCATAGAAACGGAAACAAACACGTGAGTTGCAGATAACTCGACCCATAACATGTAGATGGAGAACAGTAGAGGGCCGACAGTAGACCCTTGAGGAACGCCACGAACCAAACCTGAACACACACAGGACTCAGGATGTGAACCCGGGTCTCTGCTGTCCTCTGAGTCCTGCATCCACCCAGACCTCCTCCCTCCCACTGCAGAGACACAAATCACTGTGAACATCATCCAGGCGGAGATGATGGTTGATAGCAACAGTTTAGTCGTATATGAAGGTCGTTTCTAGGAGACATAAGTGCCACAAGGCTGCAGGTAACAATGAAGTAACATACAGGTGAACAACAAATGATTTATTTATTTATTTATTATTTTTGAGGAAGAGCTAAAGAAGGATGGAGAGATGGAGAAAGAGCATTTTAGGAAGAAGGGCTTTCGTTGACCGAACTGATGGTTTGGTATTCATAATTCAGATAATTATGGCAGTGATGTGCTTCCATACCAAAGCTTTTCCTCTCTTGTGTGAGAGAAGGTTTGTTTTCATACCATCAAATATCTGCAGGACGATCAATAAATCAGATAAAAACAACATCAGGTTTCCATGACGTGGTTTTGTTTTTGTTTAACAAGCTGATGAATCTAAATTATATTTCCCCTCCAGTCAGAAACATGTGTTTTTCTTCTTGTTCCTTCAGCTGGATGTTTGTTCTTCTTCTCTCTGCAGTTTGTTTTTATTCATCTGCTGAAGGAGGAAAGTTTTCTCTGAGCTCACTGAAAATCATCTCAGTTAACTCGTGAACCTACGAGCAGGATTTGTGACATCACAACTAGTTTGCAGCCAATCGTGGTCCAGTATGGTCACCTTCCTAAAATAATGACCTGAGTCATTTTTTCAGGTTTCTCAGAAAACGCTACATAATCATCATGGTGAGCCTGTAAACACCGGTCAAATGATGTTATGATTACTAATATTATGTTCAAGTTAAATAAAGACACAACAGTAACAAGGATCCTTTGTAATTTTTTAGTTATAGACATCATTTCTAGCTGTTAGATTACAATACGGTATTCAAATCTTTCTTAATTAGATCATGTAATGTGGAAAAAATGAGACCAAAACTGCAGATGAAATATTGTTTAAAAGGCAGAGAAGAGTTAACAGAAAGCCTGTCGCTCTTTGCTAAATGCTAGCGTCATGGATTCTCAGCTAGTTTGATGACTGAAACGGTGACATCACGAGGAGATGACGATATGCAACCTACACAAAGTGTGATGTGGAAACTTTGAAGCCTCCAAACACTGAGACTGAACTTTACAGTGAAGGAGACATCTGGTGTCCAGCAGCAAAACTTCAGAAATGAAAAGTATTTTCATATTCAAAGATTCTGGATTTCCATCGAGGGAGAAGCAGAAGATGTAATATGAAGGGTTTTTTACGAGGAATCTGAACATTTTTTGCAGGAAAACATGTCAGACACAATTTATTATTCCAAGCAGAGGATTTTTATGTGGTATAACAGGAGTCCAGAGGAGATTGTTTGGTATTTGTTATATATATATTATGTAGTGGTGTGAAAACGCTGCTCTGTTCTCTCCGGCGGGTCAGAGAGGTCGACAGCCGAGCATCCATCACCCCCTCGCCCCACGTTTGGACGTCTATTCTCTTCATCGCCTCCAACGGCGGGGTGTGTTGTCACGGTGACATTGTTGCGTGACAGGTGGTATCTGGCGCTGATGGACACACCGACTGCACACACACACACACACGCACACACACACACACACACACACGCGGTCGTGTCCTCGTCTTCTGTCAGACAGAATCGATTTTCTCAACAATACAAAACGTCACTTTTTTTTACCTTGAAACAAAACAGATGTGATCGTCTTTTTAAAACAAGGATGGACTAATGCTTTTAAAACACACACACACACACACACACACACACACACACACACACACACACACAGACACTCAGAGGGTAGATAAGAGTGACTGGAGATAAATCCCGCTGCTCTCTTGTCAACACTCGCTCAGTTCGTGGCTGCAGTGACAACAAGCTCAGACGTTTAGACTCTGCAGGTTTTACATGAAGACACAACAAAACTCCAGCGTGAAACAACAGTGAGAGACGAAGCTCAGCGTAGTAGCACAATAAAACACACTCATTAGTGCTGAATATGAGCAGCTCCTGCTTCCATCTGAAACACATTTCTACTGTCAGCAGAATATCGTTTCTGCCTTCAGGACGGCCGTTCGCTGGCAAACTGGAGTCATTTTGGAAAAGATTAAACACAGATTTTGGGATAATTGTCCACCTGCATCGGGAGTCATTATGTATTCATCCTGCAGCGATCATTTGTTAGTCTGAATTACTTTTTTTGAAAGGTATTTTCTCAAATAATTAAATCCTGATAAAAACTTATTGTTCCTGACAGACAGAACAAATATTCATGTTTACTCATACAGCTGATTATTAGTCTTCAACCAACCAAACAGAAACTTGAACAGTCTTTTTCCAGGAAACCAGATAAGCCGGATATAAACTTTATCAACTTTATCTGCAGCAGCTGCACGACGGTTTCAACCCTCCGCTTCGTTGGTTCTGCTCTGAATCATCAGTCTATTATTGCTAAACTCCATTCACTGTCTTTTCACATAGAAACAAAAGATACATCACAAACAGTCAGGTGAGAACGTTCTGTCCTCTCATTGGTCACATGTGGTGGGAGTGAACAGGTCGGTCACACGGAGGTCGGATCACGTTTACCGCCACAAACAAACCGCTGCAGAACAGTTTGTGAGAGAAAACGTGATTCAGCAGCATCATTACATTTGAAATTCAGTCGTATATGAACATCATTTCTAGGAGACAGACTGAACTACACGGGTCTGCTTTTATTCTGAAATATCCATCAGCTGTGCAAAAGAAAGTGACAATAAACATCATGATGAGTCCTCCGTCTACACACCATCACTGTAGTTATACACTTCATATATAAGACAACAGACATGAAGCATTAAAATACATCATGCTAGAGTGAAATTTAATGCATATGTGGCATCTGTGCACAACTATACTGATTAAAATGTTGATTTAAAGCTTATCTGAGTGGAAAACAATAATTGTTGCTTATTGGTCAAACGTCTCTAATCTGAATCTAAACCTGAAGTTTCTGAGTCCACGTCAAGTTTCAGGTCTTTGAGATGTGACCTGCAAGTCAAAAAGTACGTCTGTCAAAGCTGAAGGCCTGAACGCACTGCGAGCGTAACATTTGAAATCCAACCACAGAACCGACATAAATGAGTCATTTTGTCCTCGTATGAAGCGTTAGCTGGATTTAATGAATGAATGAAAAGGAGCGTCTGTGTCCACAGTCAATCATCTGTCCACTGTTTGATGGTTATTTATTTGTGCTTTAAAACGTGACTGCCGTGAAATAATCAGACTTTAATGTTTTTGTTCTCATTACAGCTCGCTCTCCTTGCTCGACCACCTCCGCGCTGTCTCTCTCTCTCTTTTTCGGCTGCAGAGGAAACAGTTTTGGTCGCCGGGTCATTTGACGCTCCAAAAATGGAAAGAAGGTCGGAGTAGACGCGTCGAAGCAGTTTGAGGAGCGTCAGACGCTTCCAGTGCGTTCAGGCCTTTAGTGTGCAGATTAACACAGCCAACAAATCAAACACTTATTGGACAAAATGTAGAGTTTACATCCAGCCTGCTCGCCACAATAAAACGTTGGCACTGTATGAATATCTACGTTTCAACATGTGAAATATGCAGCATATTAACATGTCAACAAAACATATCATCTCAACATTTCTAAAGTGACGTAGTTCACATGTGATCTATGTGAGCTGATTCCTATATAGGAGGAGGAGGAGGAGGAGTAGGAGGAGGAGGGGCAGGTGGAGGAGGAGGAGGAGGAGGAGGAGGAGGAGGAGGAGGAGGAGGAAGAGGAGGAGGAGGAGGGGCAGGTGGAGGAGGAGCAGGAGGAGGAGGAGGGGCAGGTGGAGGGTTAGTAAGTTGTAAATCAGCAGAGAACACGGTTCAAGACCACCTCGAAACTGAAACCAATGTCCACTTCCTGTTTCAACCGACAAAACCGTCTTTTTTTTAGTGAGACATCGGCTGTTTTTATTTTTCATTTTTATTTTAACCCAAACCATGATCTCTCCCCTAACCAAGTGGTCTTTGTACCTAAACCTAACCAGACCTGAACCACAGCGTTGTCACACCATGAAACATCATTATTCAACAGGTAGAAATGTTAATATGATACGTATTTCCTGTGTTGAAACGTAGATATTCAACGTTTCTGCAAATCACAGACTGGCGACTGGGTTGTTACATCTCAACACATTCCTGCTTGGTCACATTAAAACAATGCTAGCAGCTAGCAGCTAGCAGAGCGGCCTCTTCCTGAAAACATGATGCTGTTATTAGTAACTGACTTCATGATGAAGGAACATGTGACCCAGTGCAGCGGTGTGACTCACTGACATGTTTTAATCAGATATATCAGGCTTGTTAGTCGATCAGTTCATTGTTGGTTTGGATCCTCAGTTTTTTCCCCATTAAAGGTTTTTTCGGGGGTCGCCATATGTTGTACAGATTGTAAAACCTCTTGAGACAAATTTGTGATTTGTGATATCGGTCTGTATAAATAAAACTGCCCTGACCTGACGGCTGCAAACTGGAAATAAAGAAAGACAGAAAGACCTTTGTTGTCTCTCCAAGTGTAAAATTGAGAACAGAGGTGAAGCTGCAGCGGAGAGTCCTGCTGCTTCACTTTCTTCACTGAGAGCTGTCAAACAGACAAAAAATATATCAAAGAAAAAATCTAACAGGAAATGAAAAAGAAGCAGCTGAACACACACGAGCAGGAACAAGTAGAACATCGACTGTCTGTGTCTGTATAAACGTGTGACGCAGCCAAAACCACAAATCTATTCTGTCTAATTGACACACACACACACACACACACACACACACCCACACACACACACACGTACGTCAACCTAAACCACAGATCCATTCTTTAAAGGTGTCTAATTATGTTTTGTCTGTCTTGTTATTTAATTCCATTATGCCACTATTCATTATGTGTGTGTCACATGTTTGTTATGATCTGACTGTCAGCCTGCGTGTGTGTGTGTGTGTGTGTGTGTGTGTGTGTGTAGACAGGCAGTAATTAGCAGCTGTGTGGTTTGAAGCCAACAGGTCTCAGTGTTGGAAACAACTCCTGGGAAATATCATCAGTGCTAATGAGACAGAGAGAGAGAGGTGTGTATATGAGTGTGAATCATAACGTCTCTCCAGCAGCGGTTCAACATGTCACATCAGCTGCAGGTTTTCTCTTCCTGTGTGGCTGTTTTGTTTTAGATGTGACGTACAGCAGGAAGTCTCTCGTACCCGACCTGAACCAACAAAACTCAGAACTGGAGCGTGATCAGGTCTGTCCTTAAACCAACAGTCAGTGAGTCAGGAGCCCAAAAGAAACAGGCCATGAATCACACTTATATTCCATATCTACCATCGCTGGTGGGGCATCGAGGGCGAGTACTGAGGTGTGGCGTCCTGATACAGATGCAGTGTTTCCTCTAGGTTGAGTGATTTGGCCTGGTGGGCAAGCGGGGGGGGGGGGTTAGCAGGCAGCTACACATTTCTCCGTTTTCTAGTTATCTGTTTAGCGTCGTCAGGCTAGGCTAACCCATTGTTGTTAACTTTGGAGCTTCACTTCTCCAGCAGTCGGGGAAACAACAGACGTGACTTTTCTTGGTCTTGACTGTATTAAAACATGGACGTCGTTACCGTGACGTCACTCGTTGGTTTCTGAAGAGCGGTTTTGAAGCTCAAAGTGAGACGCCCCGGCCGTCGCTGCCTAACTCCCAGCCAATCAAAAATGGGCAAAGAGGCTGAAACAAGCCACCTAGCGGCTGGCGGACCTGTCACTCAAAGCAGCCATGTCCTTCATTATGCAGAACTTTACAGCTTAACAAAATTTAAACGGGTGAGTTATAAAAACGTACAGTTGTCATGAAAGAGGAAATTAGCTACAGAGACCAAAACCGTTGTTTGTACCAGACTGTAAACATGTTTATTTCTGCTGTAAAGTTGGACATTTTAACATGGGGGTCTATGGAGATTGCCGGACGTTGCTGCTTGGTCTGGACAAGCTGCAGCGTTTATTAACTGACACACTGTCGTCTGTTCTGTACATTTTACCGCCAGACTGACAACTTCCTGCTGACCTTTTCCTCCGCTGCTCCGCTCACATTCACCGTTATTTTTCTGCCGCTCGCTCTCTCGCTTAAATACTCACTCGCTAATGCTCTGCCCTATTCCTTAAAAGGAGTTACGCTACCTGCAGTTTCCAAGGCAACGACACAGACGTTAACTCATGTTTCGAGACAGCGCTGCTCAGAGGCTCCCAAACGCTATTGATTTGTGAATGAATGGATATTTGGCGTTATTTTTGACATTTAAAGAAATATATTTTGGCCTGACGGTAAGTTCTCTCTGGTTCTATTATAGACACTGAGACGTGATGATTTCCAAACTTAAAGGACGGTTTCACAGTTTTTCTGTCTGTCTTAAACCAACAGTCAGGAGCCTAAATGAACATTAAAGCTGTTTTTTCTTGCTGTAATCATTCCTCCTGTTCATACTGACCATTAGAAGATCCCTTCATAATGACCTTACAATGGAAGTGATGGAGGACAAAATCCACAGTCCTCCTTCTGTGCAAAAAATGTATTTCAAAGTTTATCTGAAGCTAATATGAATCTTCAGCGTCCAAATGAGTCAAATCAAGTAGATATCTTTCAACGTTTGCAGGACACAGCGGCGCTCTGTCTCAGCGGTGCTCGGAGTGCATGTAAGTGCAAATAATGTAGGATACTACTTTTAATTTGCACTATCCAATCATGCCACCGTTAGAATGTCATAAAATATGTCCAATATCATGTGCTATGAAAATATTGAGTAAGTTTACTGGCTAGCTAACGTTAGCTAACTGCTAACAGGGGTCCTTTGTAAACAAGCCTCACGTTTAGAGCTATACAGAATGACGTCACCCTAGTCTATTAACGTTAAATGAGTTAACCCCTAATGTTAAATTATATAACCTAACATCACCAGTTTGTCAACATATTGAAAGTAAATCGCACCACATCATTAGCTGTTCAATTTATCAATGTATTTAAAAGTTTATCTGAAGCTAATATGAAGCTTCAGCGTCCAAATGAGTCAAATCAAGTAGATATCTTTCAACGTTACAGTCTTTTTAGTGCCAAAGTTCCTCTTTTTGTTACTATACTTCCACCTGCAGCTCAACAGGGAAACACTGTCCGAGGAAACACAAAGAGGGAATTTGATGCTAAAAAGACTGTAAATGTGTCAGATATCCACTTGATATGACTAACTCAGACTGATGAAGCTGAATAGAAGCTTCACACAGACTCTTAAATGACTGTGTGGACACACTGTGGATTTTGGCCTCCATCACTTCCATTGAAAACACATTTGAAGGATCTTTTAATATCCAGTATGAACAGGAGGAATGATTACAGCGAGGAAAACCTCTTTCACTGTTACTATGGATCCAGTGGAGCTGCTACAAACATCTGAGGACGTGAATTCATCTTTCATTGAACACAGGAAGCAGAAACACCGGAGTGGAAACTACGTGTCCTGTTTTATCTGAGGGAAGCAGACGGAGGCACTTCATCTGGAAAACACCGCAGCATCCACCTCTTCATTACCACAGAGAGCTGCTGTGTGCGTATCCAGACAGCCTCCTATCAGATCTCTATCCGGTTATTGATGACCAGGACGCTCTGATCAATACTCAGAGAGGTCACCTCTCTCCTCCTCCGTCACCTCCAGCTCTCTGATATCGTCTCCGTCTCTTCACCTGTATTAACTGTATCTCCTTCCCTCTTTTATCTATTCATCCGTTAGTCTTTCCTCTGTTTTCTCTGCTCTGTTTGTCCAGAATGAGCTGGAATTTTATTATTTCATTTGGGTCATGTGGCTTCTGTTAACACACACACACACACACACACACAGTGACAGCGGTCAGACAGTACTTCACTGTTGGTTTCTTACTAAACAGATTCCAGTCTGATTACAGGCTGCAGGACAGACAATAAAACTCTTCACTGCCTCGCTTCTTCTTCTTCTTCTTCTTCTTCTGTCCTGTTTTAAGTGCCGGCAGCAGTGTGGCTTTTTACAGGATGATGTCAGTCTGATGATCCAGCAGTGAAGGACATCTGGAAGCTTCAGATATTCATGTTTCACTCAGGATCAATTCTAAAGTCTGTTATTACTGTTATTACTACATAACAGGAAACTTCCAGAGTCACATGACTGGCAGAGCTGGAAAGTAACTAAGTACATTTACTCAAGTACTGTACTGTAGTACAGTTTGAGGTACTTGTACTTTACTTGAGTATTTCCATGTGATGCTACTTTCTACATTTCAGAGGGAAATATTGTACTTTCTACTCCACTACATTGATTTGACAGCTTTAGTTACTTTTCAGATGAAGATTTGACACAATGGATAATATAACAAGCTTTTAAAATACAACACATTGTTAAAGATGAAACCAGTGGTTTCCAACCTTTTTGGCTTTTGACGTCTTACAAAAAGCAGTGTGTAGTCGGGGTCACATTTCACATGTCTATGAGTTGTTAACAGCTCCACCAAATAGTGATTTTTCCCTCTAAACTTCTCACATGCTTTCATTTCAATAAATGTTCAAATGATTCAATATTTCAGCAAAAATCAAAGATTAGAGAAAAAGTCCAAAAACTGAAAACAGATTTGTGTATCAGAACTTTGTTTTTTCTTCTTTCCTCTCCCATTAATCATCTCACGACCCCTCAGATTTATCTGCTGACCCTTTGGAGGGGCCCGACCCCTAGGTTGGGAACCACTGGACTAAACTAGCTAACTGTATATAAAGTAGTGTAAACTAGCTCCACCTCCAGCAGCTACAACAGTAACATGCTGCTCTAACACTGATGCTTCACTATTAATAATCTAATGATGTCATATATAATAATATATCAGTCAGAGGGACCAAACCACTACTTTTACTGCAATACTTTAACTACATCAAGCTCATAATACTTATGTACTTTTACTGCAATACTTTAACTACATCAAGCTCATAATACTTATGTACTTTTACTGCAATACTTTAACTACATCAAGCTCATAATACTTATGTACTTTTACTGCAGTAGGGTTTTTATTGCTGTGACTCTGCTGAGAGATATAACAGACTACACATAATTTGTTGATCATTTTCTTCATTAATCAATTAGTTTCATCTATAAAATGTCAGAAAACTGTCAAAAATGTTGATCACTGTTTCCTAAAACCAAAGGCAACAGGCTCAGATGTCTTGTTTTATCCCGACTGATACGCGTCTTAAACTCGGATTTTCAGTGAACTCAGAGAAACTTTCCTCCTTCAGCAGATGAAAGAAAACAAACTGCACAGAGACGAGAACAACATCCAGCTGCAGGAACAAGAGGAAACACGTGTTTCTGAGTTTCATAAAAATATAATCATATCATCTGACGTTAGCGGAGGTGCTCTTCATTTCAGCCAAGACGGTGTAACTCTGCTATATACATGACAGAAAACTCTGATCTTAGTTACAGGAAATGGGCCAAAAAAACAGCAGTATGGTCCTTTAAGTGTCATTCTTTGCTGTGAATGAAAGCAGACAGCCGCCTCTTCTCTTCCTCTCTCAAACACAATTGAATCCTTCACATCCTCCTCCTCCTCCTCCTCCGCTCCTTAGTTGCTCTGATAGAAAAAGGGTCACTGTCTCTTCTAACGTCTCTCTCATGATACAAACCAGACACAGTTTCTCTCTCTCTCTCACACACACACACACACACACACACACACACACACACACACACACACACTGGTCATCCTGTCATGTTGTCATGGACTGACTGAACTGAACTGTATTCAGGGTGGATTATCATGCATCTGTTTCAGGTTTTTTTTTTGCTATAAATATCATCTGATGTTCCAGACATAATCTGATAGTATTTAATCCCAGGTCACTCTGTTGGAGGAGAAGTAAAGATAAAACACCCGGAAGCACAACAGCAGATATGAAACATCTGCCAGTGGATGCATCTCCATGTTTCCTCTCATCAGAGCAGGTAACACGGATCCATCCGTCTGTTCATCCATCTGGAGGACGCCGCGCTGTCGGTCTAATTATCTCTACGGAAGAAACAAGTGGTTGAAAATATCTAAATGTACGTTTAGAGCAGCTCGAGACTTCCTGTGGTCATTTCACATGAAAAGTCACACTGAATTCTTTTTGCCATCTTGGCAGTGCGTGACGCTGCCTAACTCCTAGCCAATCAAAAATGGGCAAAGAGGCGGGGCCGAACGGCTGAAACAAGCCACCTAGCGGCTGGCGGACCTGTCACTCAAAGCAGCCATGTCCTTCATTATGCAGAACTTTACGACTTAATAAAATTTAAACGGGTGAGTTATAAAAACGTACAGTTGTCATGAAAGAGGAAATTAGCTACAGAGACCAAAACCGTTGTTTGTACCAGGCTGTAAACATGTTTATTTCTGCTGTAAAGTTGGACATTTTAACATGGGGGTCTATGAGGATTGACTTGCTTTTGGAGCCTCAAGTGGTCGTTCAAGGAACTGCAGTTTTTGTCTTCATTTTACAGCCCCGGAGGTTGCTGCTTGGTCTGGACATTACTGAGCCTCACAATTTCTAACTTCATTCACACTGATCTCAAAGGGCATGTTTCCGTTATGTTTGGGGTTGTGGGGTCGAGTCGTGTCAGGCTGCCACACTGCCAGCGTGTTTCCATCACACAGAACAGCAGCTAAAATAAATAGTTTACTTGTTGGAGGTGTGCCGGTCACCTGCAGCTCTTCATGAAACATAATCATCACTGTGGCTGTTTCTGCTTGTACTATTCCTCCCTGAATTACTTCTAACTGCCACAAATAGATCAAAATATCTCCCGATCTTGTTGTGTCGACCTGTTTTCATTGAAGAATAGCATCGCTAAGCTAACGAAGCAATAAATGCCTCCCGTTAGTTTGTCAGTGGAAAGCTTTGAATAAAAAGCAGGAAATGTTGGGTTTTCATCAGCAGTAACTTAACACGACTGATACAGCTGAAAGTGATAAAGACAATAAAATTAGGCAGATATCTGAGAGTACAAACAGGAACACAGGAAACAAACTGAAGTTCAAACCACAGAGATTCAGTTGGAAGCTACAGAAGCACTGAGAGCTGAACAAACAGAGACTTTAGACTTTCTCTCTGGTCTCCAGCACAGTCTGTAACGCGCTGCTTGTTTGTGGGGGAGAAGGGGGGTCATCACAGGTTGGCCGTGGTCGGTCCTGCCAGCTCGCCATGGTTATCCCCTGCTGTGAGGCTGTAGTGGAAACACATTTTATCATGGGTTTACTTGGCTTAGCTTAACAGACCGACCTGTGTTAATGGAAAAACCCTAAAAGTGAACAAGGCGGGGTCAATAAGCGGCCGGCGTCAAATATGTTTCACCCCGTTCCTCATAGAAATGAATGAGAGGCTGCGACCATAACATATGTTAATTTAGGCTACGTGGGTTGCATTCAAATTCATTCCAACAAATGAAAAGTTCTGATTTTTTCAAACTCAATTTTTTGAAAAAACAATGGAGAGAGCTCAGCCTGCAGGCGAGTGGTTGGCTAATAGCAGCCTGAAGGGCCAAATGTGGCCCTGCAGCAAAAAATATTTGGCCCCTGTTTAAGTTTTGACTTCCATAGTTTACTATATGTGGTGTAACGGAACGTAGTTGATCCGTGATCTGTACAGATCCCCCCCCCCCCCCCACGGTTCAGCAGGCATGTGAACCGCGGATTAACTGCAAAACTGAATGTCTCATTAAGACAAAGTAAACAAACTGCTGTAGCTACAAGTCACGGACAGACAGCGTGTCGCTAACAGGGATTTTGAACGATCAAACTAGCGTCTAGCGGGTCTGAAGTGACATCTGCAGGTATGTTTACACGCTGTTTAATGTGCTGCAGCTGAGCAGCTAATTAGCTTCCTAGCTGCTAACTGATGCTAGCGGTGAATGTTTGCATCGAGTTTTGATAATGTGGACACAGGCTGTTGTTTCATTCACTACCATGTTTAAAGGAGGAAGGGGGTATTGCAATTTAATTTAACAATTGAGGACTGAATATTTTATATATTTTAAGATTTTATTTAAACATTGGACATCTTGAATGTTGTTTTCATTTAAGATCATAGGCAAAAGTTCCTTGCTGTAAGTGTTTTATGGATATATATATATATATATATATATATATATATATATATATATATATATATATATGGAAAGAAATGTTTTATTTGTCTCCCCCATTTTTTTTTTTCTGCTGATCCAAAAAATGATGCGACCTGTGACTTCAATCTGTGATACAATCCGAACCGTGAGTTTTGTTATCCGTTGCATCCCTACTATACTTTATTAACACTTTTACATAATCATTCATAAATCTACTGTAGATTACAAAACAAATCCCAGTGAATATAAACTCATTCCATCTAATCCTGCTCTCACACCAGGAGAGGCATTAAAACACCATCACATGGTGTCAACGTACTGATTGAACAGTTCATGCTGTTGACATTAAGTCTAATAAACCGACCAGAAATGACATTTGAATGTGAACAGAACAGATTTTAAAAACAGGTGGCGGTCTAACAGAAATGGTGCGTTGCTGCCATTTTTTCTGAGGCAACAGCAACAGAATTATAAATCCACCATAACTGAAGCTGGCTGCTGTTTATTATGTGGGTAACCAGTGAAGTACGACATAGAGCATATAGTATATTCATGTATACTATTCAAATGAGTATTGAAATACTTCTTAATCGGCCCTCAGAAACAATCCTAAACAGTGTTATAAATCTGTTTTACTATTAAAGGATCATTCTGCTGATCCTGCATTTTTCCTCTTGTAATCAAATCTCATGTTTGGATACAAACCAACAGTGAACTGATCTACTAACAGGTATTGTGTGTGTGTGTATCAAAGCTGATATATCTGATTCCTCTATTGTTGACATGTTCCTTCATCATGAAGAGTTTGGTCACGTTAGTTTGTTTAGAAACGGCTCCAAAGACTAATAACGGGATCATGTTTAGAGCACGTTTTAGTGCTTAAACAAATGTATTTTACCTTTTATTTTACCATTCACGACATCCCAAGATCATGCGAGAATTGATCTTGTCAGGCTTCAACTTCTGCGCTTGTGTCTGAACCACCGGTGGTTCAGACACATGGTGAGAGACAGACGGTTCATCCAATCACCTGCCAAGTATTTTTTGAAAGTGCCTGCACACAGTTTCCAAGGACGACTTCTCAGAAGGTTCCATGTAACAAAGTTTTAGGCACTAAAGGTAAAGTAAGGATCTTTCAGAAATAATGCCATGAGTAGTTTTTATTGATCAGTTAACTTGATCCAAAGTTGAGTAAACAGCAGAAAGATAAAGTAAATCAATACTTGCTGTGAGCAGCTTTGCCTTTGAAACAGCAGCAGTTCTCCTCAGTGTTTCAGCTGCTCAGCAGGTCGGTTGTTCCTGCATCTTGGAGAAGTTGCCACAGTTCTTCTGTGGAAAAAGCTTCTACTTTGCAACTATTTTACGTCAAACTGACATTTGTCACTCATGAACTGCAAAATCCTTTTTCCTATCGGCCAATAATATCCCATTTACATTTAATCATCTGTCACTCAAGGGGAAACCTTTAAGATGCACCACAACACCTGGTTCACCTGCTCAAATACAGATGAATGTAATGTAGAGTTTTCCGTATTGGAATCGAGGGTCTGAAGGCAGGTTGTTGTATTGCTGTACAGATTGTAAAGCCTCTGAAGCATATTTGTGATTCGTGTTATTGGGATATACAAATAAAATTGACTTGACTTGACATGTACTGGTAACACTAGTTAAACAAATGATCACAACAACTCAAAACATGAACAAATTAGGAAAAAATCTTTCCTGTAAAACACACTGAATTCAAAAAGCTGTAAATTCAACAAAACGTTGTGTGTTTCATAAGAGACGAGCTGAGAGGATGGGAGGAGGTGATGGAGAGATGAGTGTTATGTGGGTGGGTGATGATGTTACAGCGAGGAGATAACACCACCTGTCAGTGTTAAGTGTTGTTGATGATGTGTAAACGGTTGTATAAGCGAGATGATGCAGCCTGTTGACACCCAACCCATGAAACGTGACCGAGGTCATACAGCAGGAGGATTTAAACCCAGCAGCAGCAGCAGCTCTATACGTTCAGGATTATGGATTATCCATCTGTCAGAGATGCTGCAGGGATGTTCCTCAACAGCCAACAACAAGGTGAACCTGCTGACCCTGACAGGACACAAAGGAGGTAGAAACTACAGCAATGGAGTAAAAGTGACCACAGGGTGGACCTATCATGCTCATTTCCAGCTCTATATTTCATATGTATTCTGGGACTCCACTAGAGTAGCTTTGCATGATTTCCAGTTAAAAAAAATCCTCATTTATCTTATACTGGCCCTGTATGCAGCCCCTCAGTTCCCCTCTCAATGAGCCCACTCTGTTCTGATTGGTCAGCTTCAGGAAGCCTGCGAAGGGGCAGCCGCATCAGAGTCGTGTTAAGTTACCGCTGATGGAAACACAACATTTCCTGCTTTACGGCTTCGTTAGCGGCCGCTATTCTTCAATAAAACAGGTTGAGACAACAACATTTGGAGATATTTGGAGATGTTTGTTGAGCGGGTCAGTTAGAAATGATGAAGAGCTGCCGGCGACCAGCTGCCGCTCTGTGTGATGTAAACACACTGGCGGTGTGCCATCTGGGCGCCGATGGAGCGATTTGTACTGGTCTTTACAATCAACAACAGAGCATTTCGCATGTTTAGCTTTGACATATTGTGTTTGCTACCGGTCCGCTCAATTGCAAAAATAACAATGGCTACCGTCGTCCGGAAATTGTGGGTGAAGAAACAAAGATGTGGGGACGGTTACAATTTCAATGAAGACCCATGTGACGTAACAGGGGGCATGAGTTCAGAGCAAGCCAACCAACACCAAACTGACTGAGTGGTCTTATTCCACAGTTTGTGTGTTTGTTAGCACATCAGAGACCAAAATATAGACGCACAAGCACTGAAAAAGTGAGTTTTTTATAATATGGCCCCTTTAATACGTGAGCAGAGTTGGACATTTACCTAACAATGAGACCCACATTTGACTGGTACCTAAATCTTTAAAGGGGACATATTCTGCTTCCTGTGGTTTTCTGTTATTTATATCCTGGATGTTAAACAGAGTCAAAGTTCCAAAACTTGAGATGAATGTATGGAGAGGTGCTGCCTGCAAGTCAAAAGTCAGGGCTTCAACCTGCAATCAACACTTTGTTTGACATGTTTTTTTCTACCTTGCTGATGAGATGATGTCAGCTCATCAGGTATGCCCATAAACAGCTGTCCATTGTTGCTAAGGTGGTTGCTAAGGTGTTTCCATGTGTTGTCCACCCTCATATCTCAGATCTGATTCAGCGCCAACATGCACAGATGGATTTGAGAAGTTGACATTTGGAGTAAAGAAGGAAGTTTGTTTACGTAGCGTCCAGAGCCAGAGGAAGCTTCCTGAAGCTGACCAATCAGAACAGAGTGGGGCTCATCAGGAGGCGGGGCCTTAAAGAGACAGGAGCTAAAACGGCCTGTTTCAGACAGAGGCTGAACTGAGGGGCTGCATAAAGGACCAGTAGAGGATAAATAAGAACCAGTCAGTTACGGGATCACTAAACATTGTTGTGATTCCTCCTGAGGGGGACGTGAATGTGTGAACCAAATGTCAGTGTGGTCCTCGCATCAACACTGTCATCCTAAGAGCCACGTCGCCGGCATGGCTGATAACAAATCAGCCTCCAATTACAGTAAGAAAGTAAAAGTATGTAGGCAACGAGGTAAAAAAGGACTCAGCTCAGTATGTAACAAGGTAAGAGAAGCTGAGTTTCTAAACTATGAGTCACTGCTCAGATAGAGTATAATCTGGTGTCTGGATGTGTCCACACACTGACCTTCAGCTGAAGTGACCTCATTAGAGACCGCTGAGAAAAACCCGGTTTAACTGTTCGGCTGAGAGACCTCCTGACTCCCAAAACAGGAAGTTTAACAAGACTCGGTGTCTTTTCTTCACACTCTAGTTATGACAGAAATCTCAGAATGAACAATGAGGAAGCAGAGAGTCGACATCTGGAGGACGAGCAGTGTGTATAACCTGACACAACCTCAGAGTGTGTGTGTGTGTGTGTGTGTGTGTGTGTGTCAGTAGATCAATGGTCTGATCTCCCTCAGCAGTTGTGTCTGGGTGTAATAAGGCTCCATCAAACTGTCCAATATCTGACCTTCTTATCGGAGGATCTGTGTGTGTGTGTGTGTGTGTGTGTGTGTGTGTGTGTGTGTGTGTGTAATGAGGCTTTAGGAGACTGTTGACTGTGTGACTCAGTCTGAACATTAGACTGGCTCTAATGGACCAGTTTAGACACGCTTGATGGAACAACATCTCTCTCTCTCTGACTCTGTCTGTCTCTCAGCAGCACTGAGTCTTTAACACGTTCACAGAGTTCACTGTGTTGACCTCAAAAGACTCAAAATGCATTTAGTTTGTCTTACGACAAAAGACCATCCTGCTTTTAACAGGTTTACAGTCGCTATAAAGTCTCTCCGGGAGGTTAATAACAACCAAAAAGCATGAAAACAAAGACATGGTTGGAAAAAATGGGAAAAAGATGAAAAATTCAGTCAGTGCATAAAAATAATCTAATTCAGAGTCATTTTAAACCAACCCCTTTTTCCTGCTGTTAGAAGACTCCATAAAAAGAATTTTTCCCTATAGCTTGTCTTCTCAGGCAGAGCTTACACTGCGGCTTTGTGTCGCTTCCAACTAAAGATGAAAATTTGAAGCAAAATTAAGGAAAACCACATGAAACCATCATATAATTATCATTCATTCTCCTTTTGGAATAAAACCAAAAGTTCAGTAGCATCTTAATCTTGTTACCCAATTAGTGACTACGTTGGTATAATCATTTTCAGGTAGCGTCTCCAGCAGTTGGACGTTTGAATTAGTGGCGTTTAAACACGTCTAGTTCAAAGATTATTGGTGAATGACCTACATATGAGTGAATGTACCTACAGCCTGTTTATCCTACTGGTGTTTAATAATGAATAAAGCACACAACAACTGAAGCTACTAAGTTGGATAAGATACGTCGGCTGCTGATTGGTCATACTGGTTCAACTCAACACTAGTGTAATATCCTTTACTCATACAGTTACGTGCTGCCTTCAGGTACTTCTTGTGATTAACAGACGAGCTCACGGTGAGTCTTCGTCACTCTTCAGAGGAACTTGATGTCGCTTCATGTTTAAACTGTTTAGTTTCTCTTTCTCTCGCTCTGAGCTCCGTTTTTCATTCTTTGTTTCTCTCTCCGTCAGTGAGCTGTGAGCCTGGAACTCAACCTTCTGCCAGTTATAACACACAACATTCGAAGGCATTAAAAATGTTCTGTTATCCTGCAATCTGTTTATTTGTGCTTTTTATATTCTTTTAACTGGAATTTGAAAGCAGCTGCTGTTTAGACTCATGACTCACTTTTACTGGCAGGATATTATAATTAACAAGTTTACATTGACCCGACGTGAAAGGGCAGGAATTCATTTCTCCAACACGTAGACTTGAATATATTTGGCATATCTGAAAGCTGTTGAATAAATGTTCAGTTCCATAAAGTTGTCACTTGTGTGCTAAATGTTGAGGGTTACGTGTTATTAAATGATGAAGACACGTTGTTATTTACAGTTTATGTCTGTAATTTATAGTTGTTTTTATTAATATAAGAAGAAAACTGTTAACCCATAAGAACCCATTTATCCTTAAAGCAACATTATGAGGAATATAAATCAGACCAAATGGACCACAAGGAACACATTTCTGAATTTTATTTTGAAATTCTACCTTCAGTGTCAAAGATCTGTAATATAAGATATATGTCATAACGATATTTAACTTGTTTTATATCAATTTGTTGAAGAAATGTGGTCAGAACAGGTTCAGTGGGTTGAAACCTTCCTTTAGTAACAAAAAAAACAAGCTTTTTAAAATGAGCTAGTTCTGTCACATTTGCTGAGCAGGCACACTGCCGCCATTTTGGAAGTGACGTCATGGGTTACACAGATTGACACATTGTCACATGACTGCAGCAGGATGTTCAGTAGATGTCACTGAAGGACTTCATGAGTTCAAATCAAGGATAACAAGCTGTATAAATGTCACCATGGGTTCTTATGGGTTAATGTAGATATAATACAGTATATATAATACAGTATATTACTGCAGGAACAGCTGTAGTATCGACCTGTAAACTCATGATCTACACAATACCAAAACATTTTTACAGAGTTTAACTGTTATAGTAAATTACAGCAGTGATACTGTAGAAATAAAATACTGGTGACCACGCTGATACGCGTCTGTTTAAACTTCACTGCGTTTACATCGGAGCTGAGAGCGTCACAGTCGCTCTGCATCGTGCTGACTTGCGTTTGTATTCAGGTCATTTAGAGACTAGAACCTGTACAAGTTTACAGCCCGTCATACCGTGTTACTCAGGAACTTCTGGACTGATGCATCGACTCAGAGACTTTCAGGACGCAGCTCCGGCTGAACCTGTGACTTCCTGTTTGAACGACGTGAATAAGAAGCCTCTCAGTGGTCGTTAGATATGGAGAGTTTAGGGTTCAGTGACCACAGACGCTAATAACATAATGACCAACACATGGTGCAGAGAGGAGGAGTTCAGATGGAGGGAGATAAACACTGCATCACATGGAAATGTGGGTTTTTCAGTCTTTGTAATCAGTTAATTTATCATCATTGCTGAGATCTGATGTAGCGACATCATACAACATGAACACCAGCAGCTAATTGCAACTAACGATTCTTTTCATCCTCATTAAATCTGCTGATTACTTTCTCCATTAATTATAATGTCATATTTTGTCAGATCAAAAGTCTAAAATCTAAATATTTTTAGTTTACTATGATGGATGATATATGTTATATGTATCTAGAATATGTATCATATAAACTGTATGTTAATTTAAATGATATTTAAGCAGTTTAAATAAATCAACTCTTATTAATAATTATGAGATGATCAGTTTTGTGGTTTAATGTAATCTGTGTTTGTACAAACCAGCCTGACAGAAGAATCACTGATCAGTTTCCATCTGCCTGCAACACGTCTGCACAGGTACCTGTGTGTGTGTGTGTGTGTGTGTGTGTGTGTGTGTGTGTGTGTGTGTGTGTTAGTGTGTGTGTGTGTGACTGAGGGTGGGCGGTTAAGTCCAGGTTCACCGACACTCCCTAAAACACAAATCAGTGCCTGCTGACTCACTGGGACGCGACACACACCCTACCCAGCAACCAGTGCGTGTGTGTGTGTGTTATTGAGAGCCAAATCACACCTGTCAGGACCCGACGCTGGAGGAAACTCTCTGACTTTGCCAAAGATACGTTAAATTAACACACACACACAAAGCTGGAAGAATGTACCTGCAGCTACAAAAATGTCTCTATAATAATAATAATTTGATCTATTAGATGCAGACGATCAGCGCGTCGACCTTCATAGGAGACGATGTCTGGAAATGACGTCTGAAGTGTCGACTTATTTCAAACAGCAGCGTGAGAAGAAACATTTTAAAAGACAGATCAGCAGTGTTTTTACTGTACGTTCCTCTCTATGTGATACCCAGTCAACAGCAGTGATGAGATGCTTGAACTGCAACACGTGTACATGTGACCTCATCTTGAGTTCAGGATTATTGTTCTGGAGAAAACTGAGGAGGAGAGCTCCTGATAAAAGCTCCTGATTGGTTCAGTGACAGCAGTGATTCAGTCTGTTCTGTCTGAGGTCAAAGGTCTGAACATCTCCAGCAGTGACATGAGAACATGAAGCCTGCCAGGTTCAGCATCATCATCTGTCTAGAGGAAAACGATGGCTGATCATCAGATCAGTTGATGCTAAAGACTTTACAGAAGATTCACACAGAATGTCAGTTGTCAGAGTTTTGTTTTCTACTACTTCTCATCCTTAAAGCAGCTATAATCAATATTTTTATAATAACAACAGTCTGATGTGTCAGTGTGTAATGTGTTTGTCTCGTAGTGATGAATCTATCAGTGACTCTGCAGCTCCTCTCAGCTTTACGGAGCTTTATAGTGAGTTTCAGCTCGTTGTTTATCTGTCCGGTTGCAACTTTACTGTTCTGGTTCACTCTCAGCATCTCATAGCGTCGTTTTCAGAGAAAAAGCTGTAAAAAGCTGCTGAACACTACCTGCTCACAGTTAGCTGTAGACTAGCTGGTGAACATAGTGGAGCATTTAGCAGCTAAAGAGCCAGATATTTCCCTCAGGAGTTGGTGGAGAACAAAAACAGCTAAAAGAGAGAATATTGGACAGAAACACGATACCACATGAATGATAATGTTGCTCCGTTAATAAGCAACTGTTTGCTAACATGTTAGCCACAACTACTCTATAAGCTGATAATGTGACAGAAGTAGTTTTTACAGACTATTCTGCTGAAAACAAGTTCAGGCAGCTTTAACCAGGTTGAAACTATGAAGGACCAAGACTAGAACCCTGAGGAACCCCACATGTAATTATTGACATTATCAATGTTGCTCCATAACTGCTGGATGTGGAAATAAGCAACTGTTTGCTAACAAGTTCAACATGTCAACTTCTGTTGTCCAAACTGCCCTTCATCATCATCATCATCATCATCATCATCATCTGTATTTACAAGTTTTCCTACTGTACTTGCAAATGTTTCATGTTAGTCATCAAATCATCAACTTCTCTGATTCCAGCGTCTTAAATGTGAATATTTTCTGGTTTCTTTAGTTTCTGTGACAGTAAACTGAAGATCTTTGAGTTGTGGACAAAATGAGACATTTGAAGACGTCAGGTTGGACTTTGAGAAACACTGATCCACATTTTCTGACATTTTCTGACATTTTCTGCACCAAACAACTAATTGATTAATAGAGAAAATAACTGACAGATTAATCAATGATGAAAATAATAATTAGTTGCATCATTAGGCATCAACGCTGCCTCTTCAGTATTTCCACTATCTACTGTTGTAGCAAAGACACAATCACAATATCAGCCACATAAACTGCCTGTCTGTCTACCTGCCTGCTGGTCCACCTGTCTGCTGGTCCACCTGTCTGTCTACCTGTATGTCTACCTGCCTGCTGGTCCACCTGTCTGTCTACCTGTATGTCTACCTGCCTGCTGGTCCACCTGTCTGTCTACCTGTCTACCTGCCTGCTGGTCCACCTGTCTGTCTACCTGTCTACCTGCCTGCTGGTCCACCTGTCTGTCTACCTGTCTACCTGCCTGCTGGTCCACCTGTCTGTCTACCTGTCTACCTGCCTGCTGGTCCACCTGTCTGTCTACCTGTCTACCTGCCTGCTGGTCCACCTGTCTGTCTACCTGTCTACCTGCCTGCTGGTCCACCTGTCTGTCTACCTGTCTACCTGCCTGCTGGTCCACCTGTCTGTCTGTTCTGTGCCCTGATTCAGGCTATGAGGCAGTTTGCTCCAGTCATTCAATTATAGATGAAGGTCTTTTCTACTAAAGCCAGAACCTGAAGAGGCAGGAATGGACTAACACAGCAGGGGAGGTATTACACACACACACACACACACACACACACACACACTCTTCAGTCAGCAGTAATGGCCCCCGCTGGGAACAGCCTTATCAATATCCCAGTGGATGGAGGCGAGGAGGAGAAAAAGGATCAAAAGGTTGAACAATTAAAGTCACAATCCGCAAACCAGACAGAAATAACAACGTCTTGGGGAATAACGTATCACCCTCCACTCTGTTGGTTCTGACTGCATACAAATGGTACAAATGGTACAACTGGTACAACTGAGCTCAGATCACTTCATACAGAATTCGTAAGGTTTCAGCAGCTTTGGTGAAAAAAACATCCATTTGATGCCACTTCTACTACTAAATAATACTGTAGCTACATATCGTTAGATAAAGATAGATATAGTTGATATTAACTATTAGTGAAGACGCAGCTTTTGTGAAAAAATAACTTGAACGTAGCTTCTGTGCGGAGTCGTTCATTAAACCAGCAGGACTCACTTTCAATCAGGGCTGGAAAGTAACTAAGTACATTTACTCAAGTACTGTACTCTAGTACAGTTTTGAGGTACTTGTACTTTACTTGAGTATTTCCTAAACTAGCTAACTGTATATAAAGTAGTGTAAACTAGCTCCACCTCCAGCAGCTACAACAGTAACATGCTGCTCTAACACTGATGCTTCACTATTAATAATCTAATGATGTCATATATAATAATATATCAGTCAGAGGGACCAAACCACTACTTTTACTGCAATACTTTAACTACATCAAGCTCATAATACTTATGTACTTTTACTGCAATACTTTAACTACATCAAGCTCATAATACTTATGTACTTTTACTGCAATACTTTAACTACATCAAGCTCATAATACTTATGTACTTTTACTGCAATACTTTAACTACATCAAGCTCATAATACTTATGTACTTTTACTGCAATACTTTAACTACATCAAGCTCATAATACTTATGTACTTTTACTGCAGTAAAGTATTTCTTTCGCTGCTGCTTTAAATCATGAAGCTCCAGATTTCTGTCCTTGTAATCAGCAGAAACGCATCATTTCAAATAAATCTGAAACACATGAGACTGTAAAACAAACGCCTGACAGAGATCGGTGATCCCTGGTGGCTGTTCTGTCAGCACGCCGCTCACAATGAAACATGAGGATTTAATGGAGACTCATTAGAGTCAAATAAATTTTAAGGAGCAAAGATTTGTGACTTTTACTTTCAGTTTTTTTTTCTAAAGTTGAAGTTTTGTTAGCAGCTCAGAACAGGAAAGACTGAACTAGATTACACTGAGATTATGACCTTTATTCTGAAGGCGTTTGAGGAATATACTGTAAACAAATAATCATCTCTACAGATCAGGAAAGCACTTAAAAGGTGAAACCTTTAAATACTTTAGTGTTATACAGATTTAAACGACACGTTATTAACCGAGTCTTTCTACACCGTATCATATACTAAAACATATGAATCCATTTTGAGGCCTTTGTATTCTTATTCATGAATGTTTTTAGCTGTCTCCTGTTTTAATGTAATCTATCTCTCATTTTTCTTGTTTGCCTCCTTTTATTCTTCCTGTTAATGTTCTCAATTATTTATTTATTTATTATTATTATCTGTTTAATGAAGCACTTTGAGCTGCATTTTGTATGAAAGGTGCTATACAAATAAAGTTTATTATTATTATTATTATTATCATATGAGGGTTTATAAGTGAGGTGCCATTAATGGCAGGTTGATCTATGAACTGTCTCAAAGAAAACTGACAATCGTGTGAAAATGTGGTGAAATATCTGTCTGTGGTCTTTAAATGTCACTGAGATTCTGATGGACATGAAGCTGCGGAGACACGTCGTCACTGCTGCTGTGATCCAACGACAAACAAACACAACATGAAGTTACATCACACTCGTCTGCACACAGACACCAAAACAATGGAAATGTGCTTTAAAGGTGTTTTCACACCTGCACGTTTCAGTCTGGTTGAACGCGACATCTTCACACAGAGACCCTTTAGAGGAAGTGGTCTCAGCCCCAAATGAACTCTGGAGCAGAAACCTAATCCGACCTCCATTTGGCATTTTTTCAGAGATCCAACCAGCGACTAGTTTTAATTAGGAAGCTGAGGAGCTTCAGCGTTATCCAACACTTGAAATGTCTCACAGGAGTCTGCTTTAATATAACAGCTTGTTACGGAAAAACAAGCTCTCCATGACTGTTAACACTGCAGGGAAGGTGATTTGCAAGTCACAAAAACAACTCTGCAATATATCTGACACAGGAAGGCTAAACATATAACTGCAGATACTTCACACCCACTACACTCAGACAATTCAGGGCCCCCAGGGGCCACCAGGATCATAGACAAGAAGTCTTTTATCCCCAACACGACACAGAACACAGAATGATGCATCAGGGAACACTTGTTATTATATAAGACTTTCTCTCTGGTATTATTTATATAACCTATCAGCTGCTACCTGCCCATTTACAACCATGTATGTTGGATATAATGTATGTTTTTAATGGTGTGTTGTGATATGTATTGTGTGTATTTTTACTGGACTGTGGGAGAAGCCAAAGACAAATTTCCACTGATGGACAATAAAATCTATCTATGTATCTATGTATCTATCTATCTGACCCAACTACCAGGCGTACTCTATGAGTTTGAGCTCCTGTACTCAGGTGCCCTTTGCATGCTGGGATGCAGATGAGTGAAGCAGGTTCAACATATCCAGGCTTTCTTTGTGTGTTCTGGCTCGACAAACCCTGAACTCGTGATAAGAGATAAGTGGTATCACAATGGTGGTGATGAACTGTCTTTGTTAACTCGGGTTTTCTGCTTCAGCCTCTGTGCGTGGCCCCATAAAAGGAGGTGTTTGACGCGTCATCGGACTCTTTTTCCACACAAAATGGACCAATCACGTGCTGCCTGCTTCAGTCAGGAGGAACAGGTCATTATAACGGAGAGCTGTGATGAATATAAACACATTATCACAGCAAAAAGCAACTCTGTTGCTGCAAATAAGGTGAGACAGGAATGCTGTAAATTTGTTAATTAAAAAACGAATTCATAATTAGTTAAAAGACTTATCATACTAATATTATACCACTCAATGCCTCCCACATCCAGAGCTCTTAACCTTTAAACTCGATGCTGCAGATTGAAACAGTCTGACTCATAATGAAGGATCAGTGAAATTCATATTATAGATTTAATATTATCTGTGATAATAATAATGTATTTCTTCGTTGGTTTTTTGTTTTTAAATTTTAAATACAGTTTGATATATTGTAACACAATCCCATCCCACAGTAAGCCAAACCTCTCGCACCATTACAAATCAAATCAATGGGGAGATTGATGATAAAAGACTAATCAATATTCTAATCAGTGTTCTGATAGCTGCAGTACCAGCAGTGTTAAACCGACTTGGCAGCAAATCAACACTTTTTATAGCTGATTTAAGCGGGAACATAACCTGCATGACCAGGTTAAGTTTGCAGTATATGTTACCATGGTGACGTAGCAGGTTAAAACAGAGACACTGTCATGACAGTGAAAACCCTGCAGGCTCAACACACCTCACTAACCCACTGATCTGGCTCCGTAGTACAGATCCCAGGACTCGTTCCCGCCCCAGACACTTCTGACCAATCAGAGGAGAGAACGTTCACCACCTGGCTCGTCGTGATGCATTTTGGTTCGCTTGCAGAGAGTCTGCAGCTCTAACTGCAGGACCAGCGTCACTGTGGGAAACTCATCTCTCACCTCTTTATTGTCCCCACAACAGGACATGATTTCTGCAGCAAAGCAGCATAAAAACACAAAACACATTCAACATGAACACAATAAAAACACAATAAGACTTTAAAGTGCCCGTAAAATACACACATTTCATAAAGCAAGTTAAAAGCAGAACAACAGCAACAAGAAGCGAGAAGCTTTTTAAGATGGATTAGAGTTAAGAGCTCTTTCTGAACGTGGGAGAAATGAAAAGTCTGCTGGTGAAGTTGATCTTCTTGCCTCCCAGTTAGCATTCAGCTGGGAGCTTGTTTTTTTATTCAGAGGTATTTATATTGGAATATATTTGGGTGAAAATTTCAGACTGAGGTTTTAAGTGTTTTCTGGTCCTGACTGAGCTTTAACTACGTGTCAGAGCACTTCAAACCGTTCAGCTTCAAAGGCCTCCATTAGAAGTCGGCTTCAAATATTAATAACTGCAGCCAGCCAGCTCGCGCTTTAATCAATACCTCTGACTCACACACACACACACACACACACACACACACACACACACACACACACACGGCTGTAATCTCACACACTTCACAGCAGCAAACATCGACACAAACACCTTAAACCGCCTCTAAATATGCATTTTTCATACTGTTTAAACCTCTCTGGATAGAAAATGTCAGTTTCTCCTCCGTGTTTCTGCATCCTGCTAATAAACGGAGTTGCGGACGCCGTGTGTGCCGTTAGCTGAATGTGACGTTACGGGTTCATGATTCAGCATTTCACTTCTTTTGTTTACTGTTTAAGACTTCGAACACCCACATGACAGGCGGAGGACACGCTGTATTTATAGACTCATGATGTGGGTGAAGCTGTTTTTTTTTCCTTCAGTAACTTAACACAGCGGCCTGCTGGGTAACTGGGACACGCTGTACAGGTAGGTTATATATTCAAACTTCCTGTCTGATAAATAAAGTTTGTTTTTCTATCAAATACCACACTTCCTGTCCAGCTGCTGAGAAAACTATACAACTTACAACTATACAACCTCTGATCTCCTGAGTCCATCCACAATGTCCACAATCGATTTCATCAGATAAATATTAATATTATTAAAAACGCTTCTCAGTTTCTCCTGGTAACTTTAATTCCTTCTACATTCAACAATAAGCAGAACTGTTGTTTCCTTGAACATTACAGGCTGAAGTCAACACATTTCAGTAGAATCTGTTCAGTCAACTCACGACGTCACATCACGTAACGGAGATGACATCACGTAACGGGGATGACATCACGTAACGGAGATGACATCACGTAATGGCGTTATATAACCTCACGGCAGCTAATATAGCAGCTAGCATCTACGTTACTTTTTATCGATTCTGGATTCAAATAAGAATCATGAAAATCATTCATTCATTGGAAAATCAATTTTTCTTTTAGATTCTGGGTCAATTTTTGATAATAGATCAACAATTCAAAAGTCAGTTGATTTAAATTGTTGAATATAGTAAAAAGGTGCTTTTACAGAGAATGAGAGATGAAACTCTGATTGGTTTATTGAATGTTACGCTCAAAACACCCCCGTGATTAATAAAGAGACTATGGACAACAGCTTTGAACCACTTGACCCATCGACTGTTAAAATAACAAAAGTGGATTTGGACCCAAGCAGCAACCTCCTGGGCTGAAGACTGAAGCCGATGCGGAAGTGCCAAAAACCTGCATTCTCTCTACCGGCCAGCAGGGGGCGACTCCACTGTCTGCAAAAACAAGTCCGACTGTATGGACATCTGTGAGGAAATGACCTCACTTCTCTCTGGATTTATTACCTCAGTAAACTGTTTCCTGATGAGTTTATGGTCTCAATCACTAGTTTCACGTCTTCGTCAATACAGCATGATGTTCATTTTGTAAATTATGGTCCCATTTAATCTGCTTTACATAACGTAACCACTGCGTATAGAAGTAGCTGCTGTTATTTCAGTGTGTTTTCAGTTCACTGAAGTTAATCGTCGCTTTAAAACAGTCTTGTTCAGCGTTTGGTTTTAATAAAAGACCCATCAGTGAGTCGGATGATCAGTTTTTCCGGTGATTACATTTTGTTTTAACGGTTTTAGGCCTGTTTTTTGCTAGCAAAAATTAGCATTAGCATTAACATGATCACTGTTAGCCATAGATTGTAAATGCACCGTGCTAACCAAGCTAGCAGCTAGCGCTATGGTCAGCTCCACCCTCTCATCCAAATATGGTCACTTCTGGCTCCAAATATCAAACATGGCGACTGTCAAATCCAAGATGGCGACGATCAAAACGCTACACTTGAGGCTTCAAAACGGCAGTTTGCAAACCAACAGGTGACGTCACAGTGACCACGTCCATATTTTTTACAGTCTATGGACACACCCTAAATGCACCGTGCACTTCAGACCGTTAAAACAGCGCCCTGTATGACACTATTTAAACGTTCTTTCACTGGTGTCATCAGGCTGTGACCAGCAGCACGTCTTCACCCTGCTGGTGTGGATCCAGGGACGTTATTTTCGTGGAGGCGCGTCGACTGGCGACCTCGAAACTGGCTTTGTGTTCATGGTGAACAGGTGGGAGGAGCAGACAGCAGCATAAAGACTGTTGTTGTTTTCTGAACTTCTTAACTTTCTAACTTAAGAAACTGCATTTCATATCATTTAAAATTTACAAGATAATCTTTATTTAATCCTTCATATCAGACATTCAAGCATCACATGAATGAACAATGTTTCATGAGGAATATAATAGTTTTAAAGGTTTTCTCTCGTATTTATCAGGTCCCGTTTTGTTGTGTCGAGTGTGATTGTTGTAAATTAATGTAAAACTTGTGTTGTTGACACAATCTTGCACCTTTTTTATGAATCCTTTTTAAACATTTTCACTGTGTCATTGTTTGTCCTGAAAATTCAGCCAGGAGAGTTTGAGCTGTCAATCACCTGACATCGAGCTTCCTCATTTTTAACTTGTAACAGCAGGAAACAGGCAGCAGCCGTGTCCTGGCACACCTGAATGGAACGCAGCCATTATTAATTACAGCTGACATGTCAGGAAGTCTAGTGTGAGAAAGGTCTGGTTGATAAATGAGCAGGATGGTAAACCGGCTCTAACCGCCCACCTCTCTACTCTGTTGCACTCGGGGTTGGGCGGTAAATTCCTCTGCAGGGTTTTTTTGCCAAACTAAATTGACTTTGGGAGTTAAAAATGCAGGCTGGTGCACGTCAACCAGTAAACACACAGACGCTTATCAAAGAGCCATCCGGTATCTGCTGGCTTTCTCATACTTCAGCATTTTTTTGTGGCGTCTTCCCATCAAGAAGGCAAAACTATTTTATCTGTGACTGTGAGAACGTGTCAAGCTGAAGACTCAAAGGTTCATCTCCCAAAACTGGGATTAAAACTGGTTTTAAACCAGATAAATATTAGAATAAACCTCGTCTTGCATTAACTGAATCACAGTTTGACCACAGATTGGTCAGTTTCAGGAAGCTTCTTCTATAGTAGCAGGATTTCACTTCTTTTTCTTCTTCTTTACTCCAAATGTTAACTTCTCAAATCCATCCGTACAAAAGTTACGGAGAGGACGTCTGTTTGTGGGCAGAAACGATCTGACGTCATCATGAGGAGGAAGTAGCGGGAACTTAATTCCTGCAAACGTTCACCTCAAGTTTCTTTGCAAATGTTTTATTAAAACGGAAACATGTTCAACACTTTGTCAGACCTCAAGGATAAACACTAGAGCTGCAATCGTTAGACGACTAATCAATCAGTCAATCAGCACAATATCAATCAGCAGCTATTTTCAATTCTTTCTATTTTCAAGCCAAAATTCTCAAATAGTTTCAGCTGCTTTTCTTTGTCATATACGACATAAACTGCAAATCTGTGTTTGGACTGTTGGTTGGATAAAATAAGACGTGAATATCTCTCATCCAGCTGTCAGACTATACCATTAATTGATTAATTGAGACTTTAATCAGCAGATTAAAGTGAAATAATCATTAGTTGCAGCCTTTGTATTGTGTTGCGTAACGCTCGATGTCAACGTAACTCCACCTTTAACTTCATCAGCTCACTAACAGACTGAGCACAAACACACTCACCACTTTAAAATGTGTTCATAAAACTACTTCAGTCATGATTTTACTATTTCAGACTAAAACCTGCTGCAGGTTTCATTTACAGCCCGTCAGGAAAGTTGTCTTGATTACTCGAGTGCCTGCAGCAGTTTATCATTTATATATTTATCTAATGAAGGCCGTCGTCCGCCTGCAGACGGCAAATCAAAAGGTTGAAGTGCAGCTTTTTCTGAACGTCCACCTGCTCTTCATTTATAAACTCTGACCCAGACGCACCAACGTGAAATGGAGAAACTGGCGCCGCGGCGTGGTGGTGGTGGTGAACTGAAGCCAGATTGTATAATGATTCATCTCACATATTTAATTTCACTTCCTGTCACGTTTATTATAGATCCACTTTATCATAAACATTCAAACCAGCTGCATTATCGGTGCTTTTGCTAGTGAGACATAACTGTTACATAAACACGCAGGATGATGTCAGGACTTCCTGATATGAAGTGTGAACATACTGATTCCTTTTCACCTCAACCACGATAACAATATCATCATCAGCAGTCGAAACATCAGATAGTATTAAAGAACTGCAGAACAGAGTGTTAATAATATCCTTTAATACTGTGCATATAGCAGCAAGTATCATTTTACTTTATATCTAGTTTTTGTGTCTAAAATCACTGCAGTGAACAAAAACCAGCGACACGAACTTTCTGTTTTTTTTCGTGACACTCAGTGTGACTTTCACGCTAACGTGTTTCACTGGTGATATGTGACTCAGGAGCTCAGAAGCTTTATCGTTTTCTCTCATTTATTTGTTTTATGAAAGTGGAAATAGAAACTTTTTTACTTTAACTTATCAGTATGAAGTGAATGTTTGTGCCACCAGCTACCAACCATCACACAACCAGAAGAGGAAGAGGATAGCTCTTTTGTTTTCCACAGTAGCTATCGGTAGCTATATCTCATAATAATTTGTTAGGTGGCCAACCTCTTCCTATTGTCTTATTGCTACTACGTGTTAGTTGCATTGAGTATACTACCTGAATAAACTTTCTTCCTGTTAGCTAACGTAGCTAAAGAAAGAAAGCCCTTTAGAAATCAGTTAGCTAAGCTAGCAGCCCTACAGCTATAATATACTGGATAAGTATCCAGTCAGGCTGAGCTACTGGTTCATGTGAAAGTTATTGGACAGTAAATATGTCATCACCGTCTCCGTTATGCAGTTTCTTTCATTTTGTAAAAACATAAACTTGCTACCAACCCCGTTCACTTTTCTCAACACATACTTATGAATATTTATCTCTGTTCATGTCTCCATTATAGACTGAATGAATGAACAAACTAACATTACTCCTCCTCCACCCCGACACCAACCCCTGCTGTAGTTTATGCTTTACTCAGACTATGTTATTATCATGCAGTGCTCATCATTACAACAGCAGCGCTAACAATAATCTCACTTACAAACACTGGAGGGGAAAGTGGGAAAGTTTCCACTTTAACTATAACTCAATATTTAATCACAAGATTTTATCTTTGTTTTTATTTTTTTATTTTAATTTATTATTATCAGGTGGGCGGAGCAGAGGACCAGCCGCCTCACTGTCACCCTGTTAAGGTTTTAATGATCTTTAATATTCAATATAAATTCAATAATTAAAAGTAAATAGCAGATATAATAGTAAATAAAAGTTTTGTAACATAATGTAAAGTGTACTGTCTTCATCGCCATAGTAACGGTTAATGTA
>NC_056536.1:34236589-34291589 GCF_910596095.1 Thunnus maccoyii
CGACACTCCGAAACCCAAACACATCAGTTTACAACGAGATGAGAGAAAGCTGCTGACAGACCAGAATACAGACGGAGTCATTTCAGCCGCTAGGCGTCTCAATCAAAACAATAACAACAGACGGAGTGTGATGACGGTGTGAAGCAGCAAGGGATCATGGGAGTTGTTGTCTTCGTTGTTAAATAACCAGCTTCACCGGGATAGGATTACTCCAGTGTTCATCATTCAGGATGTTTTTACTCTCCAGAAACAAACGTACACGCAGATTAAAATCGTTAAAATATTGATTAAAGCTGTTTCACCTAAAAAAATCAATATTTCTCCGACGATGTTTGGTGACCACCGGACTTCCGGTACGGGCTGTTAGCTTAGCTGCTGCTAACACTTGTTCGCTTTATTTCTCTTATAACTTTAGATCCAGACCTTTGGCCGGTTTCTCCCGGGAGCCGAATTATCCGCAGAGGTCTCCTCCTCTCCAGAAACAAACGTACACGCAGATTAAAATCGTTAAAATACTAATTAAAGCTGTTTCATCTAAAAAATCAGTGTTTCTCCGACGATGTTTGGTGACCACCAGACCTCCTGGAGGGGCTGTTAGCCGAGCTGCTGCTAACGTTAGCTCAGTTTATTTCTCTGATAACTTAAGATCCAGACGTCCAATGACTAAAATCCTTCTTCCGGCTAAAAGATATAGTTAAAAACCACCTAAATTTATCATGAAAATGTGGCTTAAAACTGAATAAAAGTCCATTTATAACAGTTTGTGTGGAACAACCACAACGCCGATGTATTATCTTGTATGTGTGTAAGTTACTCTTTGGTAGACGCCATTGTAGCGGACAAACACAGCGCCGCCGTATGCATCTTGTGCGTGTTTACTCTTTGGTAGAGGAGGTATGACGTCATCGACAGGCGACCAAATGAAACGGTCCGTTACTTTGATTAAATTACAGATTTCTCTGGGTTTGAAAACTGTTGGAAACATTTGGGATAATGTAAGTACACAACTCAACAACATATATAACATAGGTCTAGTTGTTTTTAGACATTTAATGTGGAATAATTACATATTATACCTTTAAATTAGTTCAGTTAGCAAACAGAAGGGACCGCACTCATCATCAGACTCATGATAGACAGTTGAAAAAGAAAGAAGTTTAAATTAAATCTATTTATTTCCTTTGTTGAAACATCTTGAATCTGTAAATATTGTTGATTTCTACAGTCAGATGTTTCCTCCTTCAAAATAAAGTTCATCTCAGTGTTTGTTCACTGAGTCAGATGTGGACCACCACTGGTTCCAAACTATTTCACTTTGGACATATTTTGTTTTTTGGGTTTTTTTTGTTAATTTGTTTGTTTGTTTGTTAAAAAAACAACTTTTATAAAAGATTTGATATGAACTCAAAGTCATTTACAAAAACACACTTTACAACATTTATTCAGCTGCAGGTGAATTTAAAGAGTAAATAAAAATAATGAGGGCTGCAACTAACCATCAATTATTTTCTTGATTAATTGATTAGTTATTTAGTGTGTGATCAATGTTTTTCCTAAAGATGATTCAGTTTACTGTCATAAAGACGAAAGAAACCAGAAAATATTCACATTTAAGAAGCTGAAATCAGAGAATTTAGACTCTAAACGATTTATCGATTATCAAAACAGTTGTCAATTAATTAATTATTGCAGCTCTGATGGAAAAGCTCCTACAAAATAAAAGACAAAGAAAAAATCCTGAAAAGAGGAAAATAAAAAATATATATAATTTTTTCAATTATCTGTATGAAACATTATTAAACGGATGATTTTTTTTAATTAATTCAAAGCCTGTTAGAGCTGCTCAATATGTCACATTCATTTGATTTATTAGAAATGTTCTTTTTGCACAACATGTAAAATGTCTAAATCGTGAAAATCAAGTTATTACAACAGGAAGTAAGATGAGTGACAGCTGCTGGAGGTGCAGCTTTTATTCATTTTGTTCAACTGTCTAAAAAAAATATACAGTTTTAATTCTTCATTTTGCAAACAAACATTGATGAACCTCAAACAAACCTCATTACAACCATGTTTCTATACAGAATATGATGATCAATGAGGGAAGTTATAAAGATATAAATGATCTCAGTGTTATTCTGTCATAACGTGTGTGTGTGTGTGTGTGTGTGTGAATGTTGCAGGATAAACTGGAGTTAATGGTCCTGAGAACTTGTTGAACGGTGTGTAAACAGCCTGCAGAGACCAGATTAACGTTTCTTCTGCTGGTCACAAGTCAAAAGGCCTCGAGAACAAAAAACCTGCATATATTAAAAAAAAACAACAAAAAAATACATCATCCCCCGCTCTGACAACCTGTTGCCACGAGTAACCATCATATCCCCGTCAATCACTGTGAGGGGGGAAACAATGCTGTGATTGGTGGCGCTGACAGACGGGGTCACCATGACAACGCAAAGACTCCCCGCTGATGACTCAATGGAGAGCGAGGCAGAGCGGGAGAGCAGGGTTTTAGTCTCCCGCAGGCCGCCATCGAGCCGCTCGCTGCCTTTATGTGTTTGAGTTTAGTTTTAAGAGGATTATCGGCTCGTTTCAACAGCTGCTAATAAGACTAATTGGACCAAATGGGAAATGAGAGACCGAGAGAGAGAGAGAAGGAGGATGGAGGAGACTAGAATTAATTTATTATGTGTTTTATGTTTTTCTCTGTTATGCTGCTGGCTGGGATGCAGAATTAATCAAACTGAAGCACAGAGACATGAAAGATTCACCTTTACCTGGAAGAAGAGCAGAGACGGAGACAAAAACAAGACGACGTGTCCTTCATGGATAAATAAATATTTCATATTTAAAATATTTTAACAACCTGCGTCCACATTTACAGACGATGTTTGGTTCAGTTATTATCAAGGCTGCTGAGTGTCTGAAAGGTTTCAGTATTAATGACAAGTTTAAAAAACAAAACAACATGTAATAGAGTGGACCTGTGTGTGTGTGTATGTGTGTGTGAACCAGTAGCTGTGATTCAGTGGGCTGACTGGTGTGTCTGGGTGTGTCTCCACCTGCAGCTTCAGGCTTCCTGAAGGTCGTTGCCAGCCGGGTCCACCCTGCATACTGATGAGTGAAGTATGAACTGACAAGAAGAGAACCTCAGATATTCCTCTATGGTTTTAATTATAGTTTATACAAAATACCACATGAATCTTTTAAAGCCCCTGGAAAGGCAAATCCATGTTTGGCTATTAATCATGTAATTTGGGATCTAATGTAAAATCTATGAGAACACAGCCTTTGACATAGTCTGTGTAATTCTTTAGAAAGTTTCTCTCCCTTCCCTTGTTACTGGGTTGCAGTTAGACGGGGCTAAACTAAACAATGCAGTGCACTTTTCTTTGCTTTTAGCCAGAATGAGAATTCAAATTAGCCTTATATGGTTTGAAAGTTACTGTGTTAAGCTAACTAGCAGACTTGAGTACATCATCCAAATCTGTATTAATCACTGAGTGGATAAGTAGCTCAAAAGTGTAGCATAGCAATGCTAATGCTAACCGTTTCATGTAAGTGACTGGAAGATGCTAAAACACTTAGCTTCGTAGTCTGGAAGGTATAGTTCAATAAAAACAGATATGTGTGGTCTAGTCTAGTCTGCTAGTTAGCTGATTAGTCAAGATAATTAGTAGACCACTGGGGTAGTTGATTATAAGCTCAAAAGTTTTGAATAGAAAAGCTAATGCTAACCGTTTCCGGGGGCTATAGCTAAATAAAAACACAGTTTCAGGTGGTCTAACCTAGTTTGTTAGTTAATGGATTATTCAAGCTTTCAACCAAGTAGGGTCCATTTGATAGATTTGGTAGTTAATAGCAAAACGTTTAAGCTAATGCTAACCATTTCATGTAAGTGAATGGAGAATGCTAAAACTATTAGCGTCATACTCTGGGAGGTGTAGTTAAATAAAAACACAGATTTGGCTGGTTTAACCTGTTTTGCTAGTTAGTCAATTAGTCAAGTTTTCTAGATTTGGTATTTTATTCCATATCAGCAAAACGTTTTAGTGAATGAATAGAAAATAAAATGATACTTGAGCTGAAAGTGAGCTGTCAATCAAACGTGATCTGGACACGCCCACACAGTCCTGAGAAATGGTTCGAGCAGCCAAATAAGCTGTTTTTAAGCTCAGTTTTTTAATAGTTATGAATGTTTATTTTCATTCAGATTTGCATTTTTATGATTTCAAGCCACGTTTCCAGAGGCTTTAAACCGTCTCTGTTATGGTCTTCAGCCCTTTATTGAGGCCGGTTGATCAACTGTGATCCTGCAGGCCGACTGCAGTGTTACAACATGTTTTCTCCATGTGGTGTTTTCAGAAATATCAAGATGTTTTTCAGCAAAAAAACATTGCTTTTTCTCAGTAGAGATTGGTTCAGAATAAATAATGAAAAAAACTGCAGAGCACAAAAAACCAGTCTGTGTGGTTCTGGTAGCAGGAGATTTAACACTGAATATTATAAATATAGAAATAAATTAGTTCTCTTTCAGCTTTTGTGGGAATCTGATGTCGTGTCAGTTACAAATATTGGGGAGGACCTGATCCCCCCCCCCCCCCCCCCCACGTCACTCACGGTGATTACACGCCTGCTGTAGTGGGAAGGGTTCAATATTTTACCTGCAATACTGACGATGCGTTTGTTCTTTGTGAACTGACAAGTTATTTTGGGCGCCATCGTTTCCAGAAGTCACATTGATTTTCTCATAGACAACATGAGATGACCAAGTACATTTACTCAAGTACTGTACTTTAGTACAATTTTGAGGTACTTGTACTTTACTTGAGTATTTCCATGTGATGCTACTCAAGCAGCAACCTCCGGGGCTGTAAAATGAAGCCAAACTGCAGTTCCTTGAACGACCACTTGAGGCTCCAAAAGTGAGTCAATCCCCATAGACCTCCATGTTAAAATGTCCAACTTTACAGCAGAAATAAACATGTTTACAGTCTGGTACAAACAACGGTTTTGGTCTCTGAAGCTAATTTCCTCTTTCATGACAACTGTACGTTTTTATAACTCACCCGTTTAAATTTTATTAAGCTGTAAAGTTCTGCATAATGAAGGACATGGCTGCTTTGAGTGACAGGTCCGCCAGCCGCTAGGTGGCTTGTTTCAGCCATTCGGCCCCGCCTCTTTGCAGATTTTTGATTGGCTGGGAGTTAGGCAGAGTCACGTACTGCCAAGATGGCGACGGCCGGAGCGGCTCGCTTTGAGCTTCAAAACCGCTCTTCAGAAACCAACGAGTGACGTCACGGTAACTACATCCATGTTTATATACAGTCTGTGATGCTACTTTCTACATTTCAGAGGGAAATATTGTACTTTCTACTCCACTACATTTATTTGACAGCTTTAGTTACTTTTCAGATGAAGATTTGACACAATGGATAATATAACAAGCTTTTAAAATACAACACATTGTTAAAGATGAAACCAGTGGTTTCCAACCTTTTTGTCGGGGTCACATTTCAGATGTCTATGAGTTGTTAACAGATGCGATACTTTAACTACATCAAGCTCATAATACTTATGTACTTTTACTGTAGTAGGATTTTTCATGCAGGACTTTAATTTTTAATGGAGTATTTTTACATTGCTGTATTTTTACATTGCTTTATTGGTACTTTTACTTCAGTAAAGGATCTGAGAACTTCTTCCACTGCTGCAGTTGAAGCATTAATTAGAAGGAACAAACCTTTAACACAACATGATGAGAAGTTAACTTTGACTTCCAGGATAACAGATGAAAGTTAAACTATGCTTTAGAAAACTATGATACCATCTGCAGTTTAAATAAAGTTACTTTCAGACAGATTCTGGCTGCATTTTTTGGATGATTTCGGTAACTATGTCGCCACAAATTGCAGTGACAAGTGTTGTGAAATGCTGCAGCTCTGATTCCTGCCTCTGACTGGCCTGATTAACTAATGAGCAGCTGAGGGACCATTAAGCCCAGTTCCTCCCCCTGTGGGTTGTACTGGAGTGACTGCAGGAGTTCCACCTGGCCCCCAGATTCACAGCTTCACACATCACATAAATGAGGAAACGATAATTTCCTCCTGATCAGCTCCACTTAAGAACAAGTGTAAGCCTTGATTACTTAATGACTTCCTCTAAAGTGAGTAAATTACAACCTGTTGAATTAGTGAAGACTTACTGAGGCTCTCCTGTGGAGAAATGTCACTGTTCACCAGTAACACCAGCTGATGTTTGAGGACGTCTGTCAAATGTTCACGAACATCTTTGTTGGTTTGTTTTATGATTATTTATTTGTTTCTACATTAAAATACAATTTTTGTAAGATAAAAAGATTTGATGTCTTCATAATCGTCCATTTATACAAAAACACTTCAACATTTACTCAGCTACACATGAACTTAAAGAACTCTCCTAAAACTCAAGACAATGTTCCATTAGATTAAAATAATGATCTAAAGTAGGGCTGCTACTAACAAGTAATCTGTTGATTATTCTCTTCATTCATTGATTAGTTGTTTCGTCTGTAAAATGTCAGAAAATGTTGATCAGTGTTTCTTTAAGTCCAAGATGACGTCTTCAAATGTCTCGTTTTGTCCACAACAAAAAAAAAAAATCATTTTACTGTCATAGAGACTAAAGAAAAAACAAATAATTGATTATCAAACCGATTGATTAATCAGCTGATCGTTGCAGCTCTAATGGAGAGGTTTGTTTACGATGTTTCTCAAAAGTAAAGATGAGTGATCGACAAGTTTGAATTCCACTCAGACTGTCTAGTAGAATATAAATATATGTTTCAACAACCTTCTTCCTGACTTACAGGTGTAATAAACGACATTCAGCCGCACTAGATGTCAGCAAACAACTATTTACTATGAACAGATATAACGAAGTGACGACGTCCTGAGCAGAGAATAAAGTCACGACTCCCTCCGAGCTTCTCTGTTCTCTGGCCCAGCCACGTGTGCATGTTAGTGCATGTGAGTGTGCATATTAGTGTGTGTGAGCGTGCACGTTAGTGCGTGTGAGCGTGCATGTTAGTGTGTGTGAACGTACGTTAGTGCGTGTGAGCGTGCATGTTAGTGCGTGTGAACGTACGTTAGTGCGTGTGAGCGTGCATGTTAGTGCATGTGAACTCACAGTAGCAGCTTCACCCGTATTTCATCCAGAAACCTCCAGTTAACAGCAGACATCTTGTCCGGTCTGTCGTAGCTTCACTGTCACTTTTCTTATTTCACTGCAGGTCAAACTGTATGTTTTCAGTCAACAAGCTGCTCAAAACCTTTTTTTTTTTACGTTTCTGCCTTCAGACGTTTGCTCGTCTACATGTGTCGGTCCACGTCTCCGTCTCTCTGTGGAGCTGCTGTCAGCCACTTCAAACACACACACATGTTCTCTCTCTTCATGTCTTTCATCTTCATCTGCACTGATGTCTTTTCTTCAGCCTCCTCTCACCGTTTACTTCCTTTTTCACTACAAAGCAAAACTCCACCTTTTAAAACACTTTCACACTGTTCCAAACAAGACTGGGATCATGTGTGAGATCACTGAACAGGTGCCTCATATATATCTGAACGTCCAGATCCTGAGAGTGTAACAACAAGGCTGCTCAAACTGCTTCACTTCAAACATAAAAGGCTTTTAGACGACGTGTAGAAGAAACATCGTGACCACAATCATCCCACAAATGAATGAAACCTTCTGGAGCTCCAAACGTTCTGTCTGTCTGCTCTGATGTGTAACAACCAGCAGACACAAAGTAGTTCTTGTCCTCTGTAGCAGGATTATTGTTGCATCTAATGATTATTTTCATTATCGATGAATCTGCAGATTATTTACTCGATTTTAAAATTGAAAGTGACGTCTTCAGATGTCTTGTTTTGTTCGACCGACAGCCTGACAGACGGTCGTCCAGCTAGAGTCCGGTTTTTACTTGATGCTGCTGCTGATGGAGGAATGTTGGGTCTCTGTAGATTAACCATTTCATGCATGAACTATAATAACCTCAGTCAGTGTTTTTATTCCTCTTTAGGCATAAAAAAATTAAATGAACTTCATTCATTCATTTTTAAATACGCATTTTTCAAGAAGTTTATCCAACTTAGTGGACAAACTCCTTCCTAGACCCTGGACCCCAGATCCTGGACCCCGGACCTCGGGCCCCGGATCCTGGACCCTGGACCCCGGCGCTATAATCAAGCACAGGACACAAGCCTGAAAAGGTTTGTAGTACGTTTAAAGACTCGTATCTTTGCAGGTGATTTCTCCCAGAGCTCCACCTGCTGCATGGGTTCATGTGTTCTACATGTTATATGAATAAAGAAGAAATAATTCAGAGTTTTCTTTAAATCTTCTATTTCTTCTATCTGCACTGACAGTCTGACATAAAGTGAAGTGAGGCGGATCAGATGAAGCAACGACGTCTCATCACAAAAACTCAATTACAACACAAACCAATCAGAGTTCAGGAGATCCAGTTTAGCATGAAGTGATCCGGTCTGAGCAGAACCAGAGACCCAAACCCTGCAGAGACCTGGAAGAGGACCGCCGCGCTCATCATGTGACCTTTCACATGATCAATAAGTTAAACAGCAGCTGGATTTACCTGCTGCTCTGAAGAGCTGAGACAACCGCAGAGATGAGGAAGAGGAAGAGGAAGAGGAGAGGGAGGAAGGTTAGCAAAGAGAGAGACGGACTCCTTCTGAATAATGAATGAGTTGTTTACTGTCTAAAAGGTCGACACACACACACACACACACACACACACACACACACACTCACACACACACACTCACTCTCACACACACACACACTCACTCTCACACACACACACACACACACACACACACTCACACGCTCACTCTCACACACACACTCACACACACACACACACACACTCACTCTCTGTCAGCTCTAAATACTGATGCAAAGCTATCTGTCTGAAAAACAACCACACAAATCATGACGCACACACATGATTTGTGTGTGTGCGTGTGCGTGTGTGTGTGTGTGTGTGTGTGAGTGTGTGAGTGTGTGTGTGTGTTTGCTCTGACACCAATACTCATTGATGCGGTTCAGGATTATACAAAGACTTGTAGTTTTTGTCTCGTCTACCAGCTGAGGAGACAAAAAAAAAGACGGAGGCCCCCAGTGTGTGTTTATATGTGTGTGTGTGTTTATATGTGTGTGTGTGTGTTTATATGTGTGTGTGTGTGTTTATATGTGTGTGTGTGTGTTTATATGTGTGTGTGTGTGTGTTTATATGTGTGTGTGTGTGTTTATATGTGTGTGTGTGTGTGTGTGCAGATTTTATGAGTCTTGTCCCAATTAGTCACTCTCTCTCTCTCACACACACACACACACATATATATGTGAAGGAACTCAGTCAGCTGTGTGAGTCTCTGAGAGTTTCTGCTGGTTTTTATTGGTTTTATGATTTTAAAGACTTTTTCTTATAAAACTAAAACATGATCCGTTAAACTCGTGATGCTCGTTTAGTTTTGTCTTTCGGTGTCGTCGCTCTGAGATAACGAGCTTCTCTTTGCACACGTTCAACCTGACTGCTTCATATAACAGTGATTGTTTAGTAATTATTACGTAATAATGCCAAATATTTGATGCTTCTAGAGCTGCAACTAATGATTATTATCATTATCAATTAATCTGATGGTTATTTTCTCCATTTATTGATCAGTTGTTTCGTCTGTCGTCTAATCTGACGTCATCAAACCTCAAAGATCTTCAGTTTACTGTCAGAAACTAAAGAAACCAGAAAATATTCACATTTAACAAGATGAAAAAAGACTCAAAACAATGAATCAATTATCAATATAGTTGTTGATGAATTTTCTGTTGATCGACTAATTGATTAATCAACTAATCATTACAGCTCTGGATGGTTCCAGATGATCAAATCAAAGGATTTTCTGTCATTGATCAGATGTTTTTATCCAAAGTTACAAAACAAACGTCAGACGACGACTCAGAAGGTTTATATGGTTATTAATTTAATATCTTTGGGTTTTTGACTGTTTGATGAACAAAACAAGACATTTGAAAACATTTCCTACGATCAATAGTTAAATGATTAATCAAGAAAATAATCAGTAGAGTAATCAATAATGAGAATAATCGTTAGCTGCAGCTGAGCAGGTCGGTAACCATTGATCTATTATCAGAATAAAACCGATTAATCGACTAATCGTCAGATCATTTTACACGTTAATTTCTATAATTAATTAAATAATTATATAACTAAAACTAAATAAAACGAGACCTTTGAAAACGAGAACTATGAAGAAACGTTTTACACAACAAATAAAAACTAAATGATGAAATGAAAGTTAACTAACGACTGTTTTCATCCAGATGTGAGTCTGATATTCTCTCTTTCAGTCTGTTTCTGCTCCTGAAGGAAATATCTGCTGTTCACCAGCTAGTGAACAGTGACTTTATACAGCTTTTACTCTGAAAACGACGCTATGAGACGCTGAGAGAGAAGCAGAACAATAATAATAATAATAATAATAATAATAATAATAATGATAATAATAATAATAATAATAATAATAAGTTTATTTAGTGTAGCACCTTTCACAGAAATGAAATCTACAAAGTGCTTCACAGGAACAAGAGTTGAAAATAAAACCATAAAAACACACATAGAGTAAAAACATGTGCCACAAGTTAGAATAAAATAAAATTAAAAAAAAAAAAACACAAACAAACAAACAACTCCAGACGACACAACAGCCAGTTTAAAAAGAAAAGATGACTCATCAATAGTTTTAAAAGCTTCTACAGAGACTGTTGACTGTATTTGTCCACAGTGTTGGAGCCACAAATGCAAAGACACGATGATCACCTTTAGTGTTCAGCCGTGAGCGACGGACCAGCAGGTCCTGGTTGGACGACCTGAGTGACCTACTGGTGACGTATCTGGGATGAATAACTCCCATGATGCACTCTGGAGCCTCTCCATGCAGGACTCTATATGTCATAGCAAGAACCTTAAAATGAATCCTAAAACCAACCAACCAGTGCAAAGATCTTAAAACAGGAAGTGATGTGAGTCGTCCTGCTGGACCTGCTTAGCAGCCGTTTGAAGCCGGCGATATTTCGTAGATGGAAAAAACATGTACGGATCAATGATTTAATATGCTGATCAAAACGTACAACCGGTTGTTGCAGCCGGACACATAAACAACGAGCTGAAACTCGATATAAAGCTCCGTAAAGCCGAGAGGAGCTGCAGAGTCTCTGTAGGTTCATAACCAACACGTTACACACTGACACATCAGACTTTATTATAAAAATATTGATTACAGCTGCTTTAAATGATCTAAAGTCGGTGTGATGAAAACTGTGGATGCTGCTGACTTCAGAGAAACTGAACTGAAATGAACTCATCAAAAGTTCAGCGTCAAACTGGAGCAGATTGAGTCTTCAGCATCTAAAGCTGCTCTGATCATTAGCATCTCAGCTAACACACACACATACACACACACACACACACACACACAACATGTATACACATACCATCAGCTGTTTGACTCATTACTGTGTTAACTACCAGCCAGCACGAACACACACACACACATGAGATCGCCTTTGTAGTCATCACACGCTACACAACAGGAGGCCTGGTGTGTGTGTGTGTGTGTGTGTGTGTGTGTGTGTGAGAGAGTCTGAGGTTTCATTAAAAAGCTCTTTTGTGGTTTTGAGATGCTAATCTTTCTATTATCAGCAGGATAAAAGGGAGTTTAGCTGCTTAAAGACAAACAAATGACTTCTGGCACACACACACCATACATGGCTAATGAGCGCTTTGTGTGTGTGTGTGTGTGTGTGTGTGTGTGTGTGTGTGTGTGTGTCACAGAGAAATGTCTAAATCTGTTCTCACAGCTACATGAACACAACACCTGAAGAAGAAATCCCATCATGTCAGCGACAGGAAGCATTCATGACATCACTTCTCATGTCAGCTTAACACTCAGACGCCAACTGTGATGTCACTCCGCCGCCTGAAAAGCTTCTTCAGTTTGTGTCCAAACTCAAACCAGCAGAAAAAAAAAGCTGAATCTCCATCAGGAGGCTGGACTCAGTGTCTGAATATTACACATCAAATCTCTTTTAAAGGCAGTTTCTGAGAATATTTAAAGCTACAATAATCAATATTATTCTGTAATTACAGCTGATTGATTGTGTGTCGCCTCCCCTTCAGCTCTATGGCGCGTTTTAGTCTCTTTTAGCTCATTGTTTTGGTTTTCAGAAGCAGAAGAAGAAGAAAACTTTCCAAATATGTTCTCTACAAATCATTTCAATCACTTGTTTAGCTTCTCATCTGTGCACCAGAACGTCAACACTGTGTTCACCAGTGACTGCAGGTTGAAAGTGTTCACCTGAGCTGTAAACAGGCTTCACGCAAGAACATGTGGGAAGTATTTCCCCGTCAGGAAGAAGGTTTAGAGAACGCTGCTCACTCGTCTGTTCCTCTTATGTTCGGTTTGATACAGCTGTAAAAGTTGTTTGAATGTTAATAAATGTGTTCTTTGTTGTTTTCTTTTGAGTGTACAATTGTTTAGGTTTAATTAATATGTGAAGTAGACTGTAAGTGGGCTGTGACAGTCTCACTTGTTGTTGCTGGTTTTGGTCACTGGGAGGCAGCGTTGAGCAATATTATTGTCGTGTTAAATCTCGGTCTTTCTTCCTGTTTACATGTGAACAACCTGGAGATTTACAGAGTGGATGGTGTTGTGACTCCATCGTGTAAAGTAGGTAAATACACACACATCTTGTAAAATATCCCTGTAAACTACTGTCCTAAAGGACGTTAGCTGTCGATATTTTAACGAGATGGTTTGATTAAACGCTCCTGACGTTGATGTCCTGGGATTTTGGCGCCAGACGTCGACCACTGTGTTCTCAGTTGCGTAGCGAGGTGACTTTAGCATGAAACCACACAAATGTACAGTTGTTACATTCAACTGAACTCTGTTTGAAGGTAAACAGTGTGTTGAGTTGTGCAGTCTCTGGGGAGTTCCACGTGGGGTCTGTGAAACTTGTGAAAAGTGTAAGTGCACTTTGTGAGTATATTTAATACATTGCCAGGCTGCTTTTTGTGGGTTCATGGCTGTTAACTATGTATTTATCTGGTTCTACTTTATGTTTTCTGCTGACAGTCATTGCTGTATTTTGTTTTTGTTATTTTTCTTTTAAATCATTTTTTATGTTAACTCTGCCAGAAGCTGTGAAAGCACCTGAGCTGCTCTCTAAAAGTTTAAACACTCTGTTAAAATGACCTGCTGCAAACGTGGTCAACAATAAGATTAAAGCTACAAGAACCCCGGAAGTACTTGTGTGCTGTGTGGCATCTAACTCCCCAGGCTACAGAAGTATTCAGCTGATCGACTCTGAGAACTTTAATTAGTTTTATCGATCTGAAGGCGTCACCTGTGTGCCAGCGTTCCTTTTAGCTGATGGACGACAACCAGAAAGCGGCGCAGAGCTGCACAGCTGCTTCCTCCCAGAGATCACTGCTGGAGCTCCTCTGGTTAGAAAACTCTTTCCAAGTTCTGCAAACTCTGCCGGGGTCGTTATCTTCAGCGCAGGTGAAAACCTCTGCACCGCCTCGGTCAACGGACGCCAGCGAGCGCTCAGTCCTGATGAGCTCACGGCTCCTCGGCACCAGAAACCCAGTGTGAACGAAGCACCTCGTCCACCTACTGATCCTCTTCCAAAGACTTTGATCGTGGGCTCATCAGTGGTCCCACATGCAGGACTTCCTCAGGCTGTGACTTGCTGTTTTTATGGGAGCTGTAGTCTTGTAGTCTTGTAGTTTTGTAGTTTTGTAGTCTTGTAGTCTTGTAGTCTTGTAGTTTTGTAGTCTTGTAGTTTTGTAGATTTGTAGTCTTGTAGTCTTGTAGTCTTGTAGTTTTGTAGTCTTGTAGTCTTGTAGTTTTGTAGTCTTGTAGTTTTGTAGTTTTGTAGTCTTGTAGTTTTGTAGTTTTGTAGTCTTGTAGTTTTGTAGTCTTGTAGTTTTGTAGTTTTGTAGTCTTGTAGTTTTGTAGTCTTGTAGTCTTGTAGTTTTGTAGTCTTGTAGTTTTGTAGTCTTGTAGTTTTGTAGTTTTGTAGTCTTGTAGTTTTGTAGTCTTGTAGTTTTGTAGTCTTGTAGTCTTGTAGTTTTGTAGTCTTGTAGTTTTGTAGTCTTGTAGTTTTGTAGTCTTGTAGTCTTGTAGTCTTGTAGTCTTGTAGTTTTGTAGTCTTGTAGTCTTGTAGTTTTGTAGTCTTGTAGTCTTGTAGTCTTGTAGTTTTGTAGTCTTGTAGTTTTGTAGTCTTGTAGTTTTGTAGTCTTGTAGTCTTGTAGTCTTGTAGTCTTGTAGTTTTGTAGTCTTGTAGTTTTGTAGTCTTGTAGTCTTGTAGTTTTGTAGTCTTGTAGTCTTGTAGTCTTGTAGTTTTGTAGTCTTGTAGTCTTGTAGTCTTGTAGTTTTGTAGTCTTGTAGTCTTGTAGTTTTGTAGTTTTCTAGTCTTGTAGTCTTGTAGTCTTGTAGTTTTGTAGTCTTGTAGTCTTGTAGTCTTGTAGTTTTGTAGTCTTGTAGTCTTGTAGTTTTGTAGTCTTGTAGTCTTGTAGTCTTGTAGTTTTGTAGTCTTGTAGTCTTGTAGTTTTGTAGTCTTGTAGTCTTGTAGTTTTGTAGTCTTGTAGTTTTGTAGTCTTGTAGTTTTGTAGTCTTGTAGTCTTGTAGTTTTGTAGTCTTGTAGTTTTGTAGTCTTGTAGTCTTGTAGTTTTGTAGTCTTGTAGTTTTGTAGTCTTGTAGTTTTGTAGTTTTGTAGTCTTGTAGTTTTGTAGTTTTGTAGTCTTGTAGTCTTGTAGTTTTGTAGTCTTGTAGTCTTGTAGTCTTGTAGTTTTGTAGTCTTGTAGTCTTGTAGTTTTGTAGTCTTGTAGTCTTGTAGTTTTGTAGTTTTGTAGTCTTGTAGTTTTGTAGTCTTGTAGTCTTGTAGTTTTGTAGTTTTGTAGTCTTGTAGTCTTGTAGTCTTGTAGTTTTGTAGTCTTGTAGTCTTGTAGTCTTGTAGTTTTGTAGTTTTGTAGTCTTGTAGTTTTGTAGTTTTGTAGTCTTGTAGTTTTGTAGTTTTGTAGTCTTGTAGTTTTGTAGTCTTGTAGTCTTGTAGTTTTGTAGTCTTGTAGTCTTGTAGTTTTGTAGTCTTGTAGTCTTGTAGTCTTGTAGTTTTGTAGTCTTGTAGTCTTGTAGTTTTGTAGTTTTCTAGTCTTGTAGTCTTGTAGTTTTGTAGTTTTCTAGTCTTGTAGTCTTGTAGTTTTCTAGTCTTGTAGTCTTGTAGTTTTGTAGTCTTGTAGTTTTGTAGTCTTGTAGTCTTGTAGTTTTGTAGTCTTGTAGTTTTGTAGTTTTGTAGTCTTGTAGTCTTGTAGTTTTGTAGTCTTGTAGTCTTGTAGTTTTGTAGTTTTGTAGTCTTGTAGTTTTGTAGTCTTGGATGTCAGTGTTCATGTTGGAGCAGATGATGTTAGGAACCAGGTCTCTGGAGTTTTAAAGACCGACTTCAAGAGGCTTATAAACGACCTGCTGGATTCCCGTAAACGCTGCATTAAAAATCTAAAACCGACACTCAAGATGCATTTTGGTAAGAAAACAGCCAATCAGAGAGCTTAAAGTTCTGCCAACAATGATGAAAACTGATAAAAACAATCTGCAGCTTAAATAAATTCACTTTGTATTTTGAGTTCAGTAACTACGGCGCCATGTTTTGTTTGCGACAACATTGATTTCCATGGCAACCGTGTCCGAGGCTCATGGGTATTGTAGTTTGAGACGTCTGCCAAACCGATCAAGACAAAGTTGACATAATTTAAACTGGTTGTAAGCATAAAGTTACAGGATGCTTTTCTTCACTTCTGTTGAACATAAAGTGTCTCTGGTGATGAGTTCAGTGACCCGTCACAGTGATCAGTGTGAACACGCTGCCTCAGCTGTAAACATTATGTAACATTATGTAACATTATGTAACATTATGTAACATATGTGTTTTTAAGAATTTAAACATTCTGCATCTTTCTGTATAAACTCCACCAGACAGCCGCTGAAACTGAAGCTTCTCATCGAGCGTGAGAGTCGAACGCAGCTGCAAACGGAGCTGACTAACATCTGAATCTGTGGAACAGTTCATCACCGTCTCACCGTGTGACCAGAGTCCGTGTTATTTGTTCTTGCTACAGCGTGACGGGACGTAGCGTATCACACAATAAATACTGATCACAAAATTCATCAGTTATTGAGAACAAAAGCTGTTGTTAAACTGGATTGTTTTGGTGGAAACAGACCCACAGCTCCTCCCAGAGGTCAAAGGTCATACAGATAGCGATCAGGACGGGATCAGGGTTTCATTGTTGATTTAATCTGTTCATCATTTTCTCCATTTCTTTTGTTGTTTGTTCTGTAAAATGTGGATCAGTGTTTCCCAAAAAAACCCAGGATGACGTTCTCAAATGTTTTGTCCTGAACCGATTAATCAACTAATCGTCATAATATCACTGCTGGAGGTCAGAGGTCATCCCGTCTTTCATCTTCCTCCACATGTCGTCTGTGAGCAGTGAGGGCAGAAGGTTCGTGAAGCAGAGTTACTGCTCTGATGGTCTGACTGGAATATGAAGAGCTTAAGTAAGTGTGTTAATGTCCCCGAGGAAACGACCAGAGAATAATTTATGACTTTATATCACACTCGCTTCCTCTCTGCGGCTCGTCATCAGAGGACGACAGGAGGAGTTTCTTCTCCTCGTCCCAGCTCCTCTTTTTATCTCCTCTTACTTTCTTTTTCACTTTCACTCAGTTTCAGTTCAATTCCCATCTGTCACAGTCTCTCTCTCTCTCTCTCTCTCTCTCTCTCTCTCTCTCTCTCTCTCTCTCTCATCTCTCTTCGCTCTGATTGGTCGGGAGAGATGCACGACGTCAACTTCAAAGACTGGAGCAGCTTCTGCAGGAGGACAAACAGACGGAGTGACGGGAAGACAGACGCACGGAGAAAAAGATGGAACGAGGTGATGAAAGGGTGAAAGGTAAAAGATGGAAAGAGGGGAAGATGATGAGGAGGAGGATGAAGAGGAGGATGTGTGTGTGTGTGTGTGTGTTTCCAGCTCGTCGTGTGAAAAAAGTTCAACTTGATCCACACAAGTTTGAACGAACTGGTCCAAAAGGCTTGTAGACACATCAGCACCACAGCTGGATTTAAAGGGTCTGTTCTGTGATTCATTATTTAAATATTCATCAGTTAATCATAAAAGCCTTTTTCAGTCTCATTAAAGGACCAGTGTGTAGAATTTAGTGGCATCTAATCTTCATCAGTAAGTTTTAATTAGTGTTTAATCACCTGTTGTAACCTTAGACTGAGCCTTTATATCTACAGAGGTCCTCTTCCACAGAGCCGCCATGTTTCTACAGTAGCCCAGAAGGGACAAACCAAACACTGGTTCCAGAGTGGACCTGCTGGGGTCTCACCACTCGATAAATCTCACACACTGGTCCTTTAAAGGATCATTCTGGTGGGTTTCTGTAATCTCAATCAACTGATCTACTAACAAGAATGATTATGTGTGAGAATCTTTGGGAATCTGTCACATCTCTTCCTCTTTCATCACAACTGTACGTTTTTATAACTCACCTGTTTAAGTTTTATTAAGCCGTAAAGTTCTGCATAATGAAGGACATCTCGTATTTCCAAACATCAGAGCTGCAGAGCGACGTGTCAGCTGCAACTAACCGTTCTATCAATTATCCATCAATCTGTCAATTATTCCCTCAATTAATCTACAAAATCTAGAAAACGTTCATATTTAAGAAGCTGGAACCAGAGAAGTTTTTCTGAAAAATGACTGAAAGTGATTAATCAATCATAACAAACCTGCTGTTAATTGATGAACCATTAAATAAAGTTAGAAACCTTTAATGGGAACCAGTGATGACGTAATAAAATGAATCTTCCAGACGTGTTAAATACTCGTCATGGATCGATCACGTGTCTCTGATGACGACATCGACTCCACAAAGACTAAAATAATCAATCGGCAACTATTTTGATAATCAATCATTATTTTAGTCTTTTTTTTAAGTGAACATTTCCTGATTCCAACGACTCAAATGTGTTTTTATGATTTTTTTTTCTTTTGTCAGTAAACAGAATATATTTTTGTTTTGGACTGTTTGTCTGAAGACATCGTCGTCTTATTAGAGCTGCAGCTAACGATTCTTTTCATTATCAATTCATCTGTCGATCATTTTTACGATTTGTTTTATTGTTTGTTCTGTAAAATGATGAAAAATGTTGATCAAGTTCAAGATGACGTCAGTTTACCAGAAAATATTCACATTTAACAAGCTGCAGTCATCGTTCACCTTAAAACCACCTGTGAACACTATAGTGAACGTTGTGGAGGTGTGTGTGTGTGTGTGTGTGTGTTTGTGTGTGTGTGTGTGTTTGTGTGTGTGTGTGTGTGTGTGTGTTTGTGTGTGTGTGTAACAGTTGACCAGCAGGACCAGTGTGTGTGTGTGTGTGTGTGTGTGTGTGTGTGTTTGTGTTTGTGTGTGTGAATACGCCTACTTACTTGTTTACATAATCCAGTATGAATAAACATGAGATGATTTATGAATAAACATGGCCGAGGCAGCGCTGTGAACACACACACACACACACACACACACACACACAGTGTTGGGAACTCTCAGCGCTTCATGAATATTCATGCAGCAGTTCTGTCGTTCGTTCTCACACTCGTCTGTTTTCCTCTCCGTCAGACTGACGGCTCTCTCAGGCCGGACTGACACTCGTCCTGCTGATCTTCTCTTCTTCTCTTCTTCTCTCCTTTACTTTAGTCTTTCCTTTCTTTTTCCATCATGACTGTTTTCATTACTCTTTCTTTCCTATCCTCTCTCCTCCTTTTTTCTCGTTAAGCCATCCTTCCTTCTCTCCATATCTACTTTGCTCTTTAAAGGACTCATATTCTGCATATTTCCAGCCTCTATATTTATATTCTGGGGCTCTACTGGAATAAAAACTCCTTATTTATCTTCTACTGGTCCTTTATGCAGCCCCTCAGTTCAGCCTCTGTCTGAAACAGGCCGTTTTAGCTCCTGTCTCTTTAAGGCCCCGCCTCCTGATGAGCCCACTCTGTTCTGATTGGTCAGCTTCAGGAAGCTTCCTCCGGCTCCGGAGGCTACGTAAACAAACTATAGTAGCTATAGTCAAGTTTTGGAACTTTGAACCATCTTAACTAGAGCTGCAACTAACAATTATTTTCAATACTGATTCATCTGTCGGTTATTTTCTTGATTAATCGATTAATTGTTTGTTCCATAAAAAGTCCAATCTGACGTCCTCAAATGTCTTGTTTTGTCCACAACTCAAAGATCTTCAGTTTACTGTCAAAGATACTAAAGAAACCAGAAAATATTCACATTTAAGAAGCTGCAAGCAAAGAATTTGGATTATTTGTTCTTAAAAAAAAGGACTCAAAACAGTTAATTGATTATCTATATAGCCGGGGATTCATTTAGTAGTTGGCATCTAATCGATTAATCGTTGTAGCTCTAAAACAATATTTCTTTAACTCGTCCCTCTCTCTCTTCATTCACACTGATCTCAAAGGGCATGTTTCCGTTATGTTTGGGGTTGTGGGGTCGAGTCGTGTCAGGCTGCCACACTGCCAGCATGTTTCCATCACACAGAACAGCAGCTAAAATAAATAGTTTACCTGTTGGAGGTGTGCCGGTCACCTGCAGCTCTTCATCAAACATCATCATCACTGTGGCTGTTTCTGCTTCTACTATTCCTCCCTGAATTACTTCTAACTGCCACAAATAGATCAAAATATCTCCCGATCTTGTTGTGTCGACCTGTTTTTATTGAAGAATAGCATCGCTAAGCTAACGAAGCAATAAATGCCTCCCGTTAGTTTGTCAGTGGAAAGCTTTGAATAAAACGCAGGAAATGTTGGGTTTTCATCAGCAGTAACTTAACACGACTGATACAGCTGAAAGTGATAAAGACAATAAAATGAGGCAGATATCTGACTCCGGGATTCCACCGGGCGCGCGTGTGCGCCGCGATCCGGCTCCGACGCGGCTGCCGGAGCTGATCGCGGCCGCTCTAGTCAATGTATCTGATTCCACCGGGCGCCGCGGCGCGTTTCAGAAGCGTCCCAGAAGCAGCTCTCTGCTCCGCTGCGCTAAAGATAGGCACCTCGTCTATTTTTTATGGAGGCCGCGTCAAGCAGCACAGAGCAGATCGAGCTGGACAGGAAGTCAGACACAGAAACAGCATTGAGCATCCGGTCAATTTTCAAAATAAAACAGCCCGTGCAGACTCCCGGTCGTATATCAACAATAAACACAATTAAAACAGACGAATAAAGAAACTATTCAACTACGTAGCCTGATTAACCACAGCAGAAGCACAAAAATCAAGGAAAATGACCAAATCAATGAAAGCTGAGCAAGTTAAAATTAGGCCGTTTAGTTGCCCTGCTACTGCAGTAATTACGGTAGCCCTGAGGCACTTTATCAGCTTTGACTAGGCTGCTGTAATTACTGTAGTAGGAGTGCAACTGACTTTAAACAGCGAAAGGCTTCCCCGCAGTGAAGACGCTCCGCTTCTGACACGCTCCCGGTGGAACAGGGCGCCGCGCAGAGGACGGAGCAAAACCGCGTCGGAGCCGGAACGCGGTGCACACGCGCCCGGTGGAGCACGACGTGATTTAGCCGAGTAGGACGTGTTCCTGGATCAACATCCACATCGCGGTCCTGGATTAACATTGTGATCAACCAATCACAGCCCTCTGACATCATCAGTGTGAGTGAGACAGTTGTGCTTCTTCAGAGGTAAGCTAAGGTTTCCTAATTGAATTTATTCATTTATTAATAGTCAGAAAACTCAACAAAATCCTTAACTGCATGTCTTTAAGTCATTAATATTTAATATTTATCCTTACAGACTAGTATCTACCCAGAGCTGTGGCTGTATGAGCTACTAGTTAATCTAGAATATTGTTCACTAATAATAAAAGGTAAAGATAATAATTCCACTGTGGTCAGAATCATTCATCAATAAAATGAACAGGAACACAACTTATGATGTGAACTACCTCTGTTGGCTCGTTAAACCAAACTTATTCATAAGAGAATGACAGGAGCAGCACACTGATGATGTCAGAGGGCTGTGATTGGTTGATCGCGATGTTGATCCAGGAACACGTTGTACTCGGCTGAATCACGTCGTACGCCCGGTGGAGTCCCGGTGAGAGAGGACAAACAGGAACGCAGGAGAGAAACTGAACTTCAGAACATTTATCTGCAACTAATTTGATCAAATAACTTTAAAGAAAAATGTCAAACGATTAATCGATTAACTGAGAAAATAACCAACAGATAAATAAAATAATGACAGTAATCGTTAGTTGCAGCCCTAAGTTACACACACACACTAACACACACTAACACACACACACACACACACACTAACACACACACACACACACACACACACACACTAACACACACACACACACACACACTAACACACACACACACACACACACACACACACACTAACACACACACACACACACACACTAACACACACACACACACACACACACACACTAACACACACACACACACACACACACACACACACACACACACACTAACACACACACACACACACACACACTAACACACACACACTAACACACACACACTAACACACACACACACACTAACACACACACACTAACACACACACACACACACACACACACACACACACACACACACACACACACACACACACTAACACACACACACACACACACACTAACACACACACACACACTAACACACACACACACACACACACACTAACACACACACACACTAACACACACACACACACACACACTAACACACACACACACACACACACACACACTAACACACACACACACACACACACACACACACACACTAACACACACACACACACACACACACTAACACACACACACACACACTAACACACACACACACACACACACACACACACACTAACACACACACACACACACACACACACTAACACACACACACACACTAACACACACACACACACACACACACTAACACACACACACACACACACACACACTAACACACACACACACACACACACTAACACACATACACACACACACACACACACACACACTAACACACACACACACACACACACACACACACACACACTAACACACACACACACACACACTAACACACACACTAACACACACACACACACACTAACACACACACACACACACACACACACACACACACACTAACACACACACACACACACAACCACACACTAACACACACACACACACACACACACACACACACACACACACTAACACACACACACACACACAACCACACACTAACACACACACACACACACACACACACACACACACACACACCAACATGTGACTGACAAAGAAGCAGATTTGTGAATAATTACAAATTATTAGTTTATTGTTCCTGCTTTTAGTTTTTGTCGACAGCAACAGACGAACAAACGTCAGAACAGAATCAGATCCATAATATTAATATTATTATATTAACGAGTATCTACACACTGACACACATTTATCCACCAGTAAAGACCAGTAAAGACCAGTAAAGACACCAGCAGACAGATGAACTCACCTTTACCTTTGAACTGGTCCGTATTCACGTCTGACGTCCTCGTTAATCGAAGCTCGTTAACTCAGAACCAGCGTGTAGAAGCAGGAGACTGATCACCAACAATGACATTTATTTTAACTTGATTTATTTATTATTTATTTATTACTTCTTTATTTAATCAGGTCGTCTCATTCAGAGATCAGACGACCGCACGTCATAAAAACATCAGATAATAAAGTTTTAAAGTATTTTGTAAAACATTAGAAAACAATGAAATTTGACTTGTAATGGAGTATTTTTACTTTTACTGCAGTTGTTGTTGTTGTTGTTGTTGTTGTTGTTGTTGTTGTTGTTGTTCAGCTCTGATCAATATAATCACTGATGTCACATTAAAATCAGGCGGTTTTGAGCTTTTTAAGAGAAACTGAACAGAGATGAAAGTTCGACTCCTGCAGCTTTCAGACCTTTCATGTCGACGTGTTGTGACCTTTATCTGACCTTTATCTGACCTTTATCTGACCTTTACGTCTCCGACAGACAAACAGATCGATTGACGTCTCCGACATGCTTCACCTTCACATGATGTCACTGTTTCTGCTCATCGTATCTGCTGAATGAACGAATGAACGGCAGCTCCTCCGTAGACCTTTATCATCTTTATTCTTCTTCCTCTGTGGTAAACTACTGTTAATGTAGTCGACCGAATGCATGAAAAGCATTAATCTCATACAGGAGATGGATTGTGGCAGATTGATCTATTGACCCCTGCGAGAGCTGAACCGATTAGATCAATAATTGATTAGGTGACTGACAGAAAATTAATGGGCAACAATTTTCATATCTGATCATTTTTTTTAATGAAAAAATGCCACAAAAGTCTCCGTCAGCCATGACAGTAAACTCAACATCTGAACTTCAGATAATAACGATCAATCAACAGATCATTAAAGCTCACAGCTCTACTCGTCTCTCAGTCTTCTGTCTACAGTCAATAAATGAGTCTCTTCTCTCTGTTTCTATTTATTCATTCATGTTTTATCTCTTTTCTTCTTCTCTGGTGTTTTGTCTCCTTTAGTTTGTTGTTTTCTTCATTGTGCAGCGTGAAAGACGTTTAAACGATGAACACGCTTCAGAACAGCAGGAAGAAGAATAAAGAACATGAAGAGAGGATATATAACATTATAATTATAATTATTATTATTATTATTATTATTATTATAACGTCAGAACTGTGTGAGATGAATTTATTCTTTCAGATTCTTTTATAAACAGATAATATGAAATATCAAAAAACTGAAACGATTTAGAAACTTTGTTTTCTTTTATACAAAACAATAAAGTCTCTGCTTACAAACCTGACATCATCATCATCATCATCATCATCATCATCATGACGGACATCAGAGTTTTTTAATGATGTATTTTGCATCTCTCTGCTCTCTCTACACAGCACTTTATAAAGCCTTTTATCTTTACTATCATTATTATTATTATTATTATCTTAATCAAAGTGTTAATGTTGTCATATCTAATAATAAAACACAAGGACCTCCCCCTAGTTGCACCTGTCTAGTTAATGGACCACATATGTCGTCACATGACCTCATATCCAGCCCATCAGCTGATGTGTGTCTGCATGTTCTTCATACCAACTTGTTTTATTTAAATGTTGTTTGTAATGTGTTTGATGATGACTCTGATGAAGGCCACAAGCTGAAACACAGTCGATCAACTAATAAAGTTGTTCTTCATACTACAAGTGTTGCTGGATCATCATCATCATCATCATCATCATCAGCTCTCTGCAGGTGAGCGGCGCCTCTGTGTGGCGGCTCAGACACACGACAGCTTCACCCGTCAGCTGAGGCCAAAACAGATCAATAAACCTCAATTAAAAACAAACAAACTGTTGTTAAAGTTCAGCCTGAAAACTGAAATCAATCCAAACATGAAGGAGTGTTAAAAGATCAGAGTTTAGAGGCAGAACTGTTGTTTGTTTGTTTTTTATTACATGAAAACAGTGAAAATAGAACCAAAAGTGTTTTTTCACCTCATCAAACCTGCCATGTGTTATGTTTGTATACCAGTGTGTATATATAGATATAGATATATGTCATCAACGTTTAAAACATCCAGAATAACCTGAAATAAGGTGTAAAGGTCTTTGTTGTGAGCTTCAGCTCCTGTAAGACTCTACGGAGGGACGAGAGATTCCCTTTGATGCGTCAGCTGTAGGAGAGGAAGAGGAGGAGGAAGAGGAGGAGACGGCACTCATCTGAGCTCATCTTTAATGACACAAACAGTCTGATACATCAGTTTATCATCCATCAATAAATTAACATATCATTAAAAAAAATTAAAAAGGGAAACATTTGATTTACATGTTTGGAAGCTGTTTCCTGTCAGCGTGTCACTTCCTGTTTGTTGAGTCTAAATATCAACCAGGTTCTTCATCGTCACAACAACTGAAGACAAAACAAACAAAACAAAAAGTTTAAAAACAAACAAACAACAGATGTATTTTTCAAAAAAATGAAGAAACAAGTGGGACTCAAACATCTGGAGATAAAAACAGCTGGAACTTATTGCGTTTTCTATATTTAACAGTCAGATGAAAACAACCTTCACACGTTAAAGAAGCTCAGAGCTGCTTCCTGTTACAGCGTTCACACACTAAAACATCTGATTCCTTCCTATCAGATCTGGACTCTTGTGGTTCCTGGATCTGATCCACATCTGATCTCTTGATCAGACTGTCACCTGTCCTCATCGTTCAGCGTCGGCGCCTCACAGCCGCTAACGATAAACATGGAGGAGAACAACAACGGCGGCGGCGGCGGAGGATTGACGGAGAGACGAAGACGTTTGGTGGACGTTTATGAAGAAGCTTCGTGTTTGTGTTTGTTGTTGATCTTCTTCATGTGTGTCTTCTCGTGTTAAATCTGTGGCTGTTTAGGAGACGCGTCACTAAACACGACGTTCAACACAAAGAGATCCAATCAGAGTTGAGCGTTAATGTGAACGCGGTCATGCTAGCAGCTCCGCATGAGGAGGAGTTTTATATTCTTACATGAACCTTTTTATTTCACTAGAAAGTCTCTCGAGATGAATCATTTCCTCTGATGAAACTCCGCTGATCACTGACCTCCGTTACAACAGCGAGACGTCTGATTGGACGCTGAAAACTAGTTCAGTTATGATTCTTTTAATCCATGAATGTTTATATTGATTCAACTTTTCCCAGAAGTTTGTAACTACGAGCTGAATAGAAATCAGCACATAAAGATCTCTGAGTCCTTTAATACGAGACACACCTGGACGAATGGCAGCGTGAGCCAGGGGGTCACATGATGTGATGATGTCATGAGTTCTGCAGGTATTTGGTCGTAAACGGAGCAGCAGGTGTAGAGACGATTATCACAGTGAACATGATGAAATATGATCTGAATGTTTAAACTCTGTTAAGAAAAACAGTTTGTTCAAAGTTTCGGTGAAGTTTTATTTTGAAAATTTGTGATTTTTTTTTTTTCCTGATGAAACTGATTTGTGGAGTTTAACCTGCTGTTAACAGTCACAGTAAAGTATCTGCAGTATTGATACTGAATGTCTCACTGTATACAGTAGAAACCAGTAGAAACCAGCACGTCTCTAACTGGAGTTTGTTCAAAGTTTCATCTTATTTTGAAAATTCATGAATTTTTCCTGATGAGACTGATTTGTGGAGTTTAATCTGCTGTTAACAGTCACAGTATTGATCCGTCTCTGACCAGCTGATGGAACTGGATGAAAAGTCCGTTATTACAGTTCATCGTCATGGAAACAGATTTAACAACGACCCATCCGATGGTTGTCGAGATGTTTCAATAAAGAAATAAAAAGGTGAATGATGTTGCTGCTGCTGCACCAGTCAGCACTACGTTACTGGGAAGGTGTTTGACTGGTTCTGTTGTTCTGGTGGCGCCGAAGGAAACGTCAGAGCTCGTTAGGATTCATCGTCTGAGGAAGACGAAGGTCTGAACGGAGACGATCCGTCTGGTGAACGACGGAGCTGCTAGCATGACGGACGACCGGAGGCTGAAATCAAACTGGAAATCTGTGCTTCTGATGACGGACGACCGGAGGCTGAAATCAAACTGGAAATCTGTGCTTCTGCCAAGAAATCTTCATTTTCACAACAACAGTCGTGATTCTTCTGTCAGCTGATCAGTGATGTTTCACAGCTGAATAAACTGAGTTCAGATGCAAAAAAAAAACACAAAATGAAACAAAAACACAGTTAAAAAGAAAAATCTATTAAACGAAATTTTAAAAAAAAACACTCTTCTGCCTCACTAGCGTCCCCTACAGCAGTGGTCTCCAACCCCCGGCCCGTGGACCGACACCAGGCCACTGAACATTGACTACTGGGACACACGGACACGATATGATTACACAAAAGGAATAATAATTATAGAACATTACAGGCTATTATGATCTGTTTCTGCTGTAATAACCTTGAACGCGGCGCGGTCGCCCGTCTGCGACTTCACGCCAACTGTTTCCTGTCTGCAGCGGTCAGACAGTCATGTGACACACAGCTCACAGGTTTGATCCTGTGACGGCAGCTCGTCCGTCCGTCCGTCCGTCCGTCCGTCCGCTCAGGTGCGTCTCCTCTTGGCTCCTCCTGGACTCGCGGGGTTGGAGGACGACAGCAGCTTCTCCGTCGCTCGACTCCTCTTCCTCTTCTCCGCCTCCTTCCCTCCTCCTCCTCCTCCTCCTCCTCCTCCTCCACCTCCTCCTCCTCCTCCTGCCGCCGCTCCTCCTCCTCCTTCACTCCCTCCCTTCTCCTTGTCTCGCTCTCTCTCTTTGTCCCGACTGCTGCTCGTTCGCTCCGACATCTTCACCGAGGAGTTACTGCCTGAACGACGCGGAGAGAAGAAGAAACACACGTCAGACAGGAAGTGACGACATCGTCACTGATATTCTGCCTCTTCTGATTGGTTCAGAGGTCTGGTTGGTTCAGTATTTATTAAACACATCTGTTCAACGTCTCGTTGCTGTTTTCAGAGTTCAGCTCATGTTTCTTCTGACATTTTGGTTCCATGTTGGAAATAAGTGTAACATGTAACTGGGATTTTTATTCTTGAGTCTGTATCCATAAATAAATCATGTCACCACATCACATGACCCCTGCAGGCTTCCGTACAAAAGACGTGACAGCTGAGGATGAGTGTGAGCCTTTTACCTTCTTCATGTGTAGCAGGAGGTTCTCTCTCCATCCTGAACTCCTCTTTGGTATCGTCCTCTGAGCCCAGCTTCCCTACACACACACACACACACACACACACACACACACACACACACACACACACACACACACACACACACACAGACAGAGTAGTGCATCGTTAAGGAGGCTGTATTTTCCTTCCAGCAGTGATTGTTCAGCTGTGTGCAGGTGAGAGAGGAACTTCTGTCTCTGAATCTTCTTTTTTCATTCATGACTCAACTGTTTCTGTCACTTTTCACGTGAACAGCTGATCGTAACACTACGACTGTCTGACAACATGCGTCTCCGTGGCGTCACATCGACTCTCTGTGTGTTTGAGTGAAGCCGTTCAGAACGTCGTCACAAGAAGCTTTTCTGACCATTCATCAACCTCTGTGAGTAATATCTGAACATTTCTGTGACTCCTGGTGATAATATCAAACAAAGTGACAGTAACGTGTCTGCAGAGTTTGACTGATGTTGTTCCGCAGGAGGAAGAGGAGGATTATTTGGTTTATTTGTCCAATCAGCCTTCAGTTTCTCTGCATCACATGACTAGAACGTCCTTCTGAGTGATTTCAGAGACTCAGCAGCTTCTGCTAGTTTTGGTGTTTTTGCTAGAAAAATATCAACATGTGACGTGTGACGTCGGCGGCCTTGTGGACCCGCATCACATCTGCCTGGAGGATTAATACTAGCAGGTATTGTGTGACTATCAAAGCTGATCAGCTGGTCAGTGAAACGGTCAAACTACACTGAACAAAGAACTTCACAACAAAGTCAGAGGTTGTTTATCTGCAGCACAACAAGCTGTAAACAGAACAGCGCTCCTGCACATGCTCAGTAGCGTCTGCCGTACACACAGAACTACATGATGCTGTTATTAGTCTAACAAACTAAGCTCCTCCTGATGAGATACATCAGGCTTTGATACACAAACATCACTAGTTAGTAGATCAGTTTAATGTTGGTTTGGATCCAAACATGAAGAAAAATACAGAAAATCCACATTGTATTTTGCATTTAAGTGCATTCCTGTAATGCGACGTAGCAACTCTCACCTTCTTTCACCTCCTGGATGATGTCATCGGGCAGAGAGAAGCTCTTCTCTGTGTTTGGAAACGGCAAAATCTCCGACTCGTGCTGCACACGCGCGCGCGCGCACACACACACACGCACGCACACACACACACACACACAGAGTGAGTACTACAGGTCTGGTTGATGCTGCAGCTCAGCAGCAGAGTGTTTTCTGAGTGTTTTCCTCACCAGAGCCTGCATGTCGTACATGGTTCCCAGATGGTCCCAGATGACGGAGGAGGAAACCTGCCGGCCGATGTTCTGACTGAACTTATCTCTGATGCAGATCATGTGGAAGTGACGGTTCACTCCTGCAGACACAAACACAAACACTTCAGCTGCTTCCTGCTTCGAAACTTCATGTTTACTACAGACAGACAGTAGTTCTGCTGCTCTGGTTCCTGTAAACAGTTCACACTCATATCTGTCAACTCTGCTTTATGTCATTAGTTTGGTTTAACTTGACGTGGCTGAACGTGCGCCTCTTTCACTAAACTGTTTCCAGTAAATCTTCCTGCTGATGTCAGACGAATAAAACTGTTTTCTGTTGTTAACTTGGACCCTTCAGAGGTAATTTAAAGACCCCGAGCGGTCCGTGGCCCCCCAGTTTGACAAACAGTGGTTTGATAAACTGGAGGAACCGGAGAGCCGCTAACCTAACGGCTGCTGCTAGCAGCTGTTAGCCGTGTGTGTGTGTGTGTGTGTGTGTGTGTGAGCCTCACCGACGGGTTTGTGTCCGATCATCGCGTGGAACAGACAGACCTCCACCTCGTGGCTCCAGACCACCGAGTCCTCCCCGGGAACCAACCCGGAGTCCGGAGGCTTCTCGTCGGTCTGGTTCAGCGTTACATCTGCCTCCCCCATCTTCAACTGAAGCGGCTGAAAACAGAAACTGACCCGCAGAGAGCCGGAAGTAAGCTAGTACTTCCGGGTTCGGGAGCGCCTCGCTTTCTTAAAAGGAGCAGTGTGAAGGATGTTAGCGGCATCTAGCGGTGAAGCTGCAGGTTGCAGCCGACGATGGTTGGTTGGTTTAGACATCAGGATCCGCCACTCAGAGACAGAGAAGCAGGACGTGATTTTACCATCCTAGGAAAAAAAGAATCCACCTCTTTCATGCACGTAGGAGAATCTACGGTGGCCGCGAAACTGGTGAAAAAATGCGAAAGGCTCTAGAGCAAGTGTTCAGTTTGTCTGTTCTGGGCTACTGTAGAAACATGGCGGGCTCTGTGGAAGATAACCTGCTCCCTCTGTAGATATAAAGGTTCAGTCTAAGGTGACGTAAAACAACGTTCTTATTTTCAGGTGATTATACAATAATTAAAACATATTTATGAATATTATACTACACACTGCACCTTTAATGAGACTGTAACAGGCCATTAAGAAACGGTTAATTGATTAATTGATGAATTAAGAAAATAATAATGTGAATAATGAACAGTTGCCTTTAAATCCAGCTGTGGTGCTGATGTGTTTACAGGCCTTTAGTTTAGATCAAGTTGAACCTTTTTATTCTGACAGTCAGAGAGTCTCTGTGTTTGTATGTTTGTATATTTGCAGCTTGTTTACATCTTGTAATTTATACTGATGTTCATTAATGTGCTCTGTCCCTATCAAATAAACAAATAAACAAACCAATAAATAAACAAACAAACACGATACCATGTATGTGTCATTGCAGTGACTCCAGTTTGGTTCTTTCTTGCATGTCGCCTCCATTTACTCAATTATAAAAAAAATACATGCCTGAATATAGAGCACATATAGTACAACATCCTGGCCAGCCTATTGATTGTGAATAAAAGATCAATATTAAAATAACTGCCTCTAAAGATGAAGATGTGAGTGTGACAGAATCAGACGGACTCAGAGTTTTTGCTTCTCTATACGGTGATCAAAACACCAAAAAGTTTATTGCAAATAAAATAGATATAACGGCGCCATAAAAGGACCGCCTGCACAAAAACACAACCAGAGAGAAAGAAAACATTTCAGGTACATTATGTTTCAAACGATGATGAGGGGATACTGAACTTTCACTGAGCTGAACATGAACATGATCCTTTCTTCTTTTTTTTTTTTTATTCAGTTTTTTTTTTTACATCAAAATACAAAACTGTGCATTTCTTAATAAAGCATCAACATCAAGAACATCGAGCTGAATGACGCTGAAAACTTCCAGTCGGAGCGGCTTTTTTTTCTGCAGCGAATCACGACGTAGAGATTTAAACTGTAACCAATCAGACGGCGGTTTAAACACGTCACAGCTCTTCTGACTTCAAACTGAACAAAAACCGTAAAATAATAACCGTTATTAAATGTGAGAGTGATTATTATTATTTTTACAGCAAAAATTATATTATATATGCCGTTAGGCCAGCTGTCATGTAAATCTATGGATGTTTAATAAGAGCTGAAACGCCGTCATCGCTAACTAGCTAGCTAGCTTCTCCCAGTGGTCACTTGTGGTACTGCAGCAAAAAAATCCCCCCTTAACGTCTGTAAAACTGTTGACAGGACGTCTCGAACTGCAAACATCAGTTATGACTCTTTCTGTTATGAATGTTTTGATCCATTGAGGTTTTATATTTGTAAAATCTGTGACGTCACCACAATGTAAAACTCTGTGAACCAAAGCGGGAACTTAAGAGCCGCACGACACAGAAGATAGAAACTGTTGTTGGTGCCAGGCGAGTTCTTATTGGACTGAACAGACGTCATTTTCAGTCCAGTATCCAGCTCTCATTACACATCCATGATGTTTAAACTTGTCACGGACGAGTAGCGGACTCAGACGTCCCGTCTAAACGAACGCAGTGGTTCATCTTAACGAAACGCCGACAACAGCAACAGTTCCACGTCTTCGTTTGGAGACGGAGATATGAGCTGGTGGATTATTCAGTAGTTTATGATCATATTTCCTGTCTGGACCTGCTGTTTTTGTTTCGGTTACTGTGGTAACGTACTGATGATACTGATGCTGCTGTTTGGTTCTGATCTGAAACAGGAAGGAAAACAACAACAGGACTTCCTGTCTGTCCGTCCTGCAGAGGGTTTCCTCCTCTTGTTCCTGAGCTTTCTTAAACCCGTTAAAGGGTTTTAGGGAGTTTTTTATTTGAGGGTCTGATGACAGGAAGTTACTGATGTGTGATATTTGTCTCTACAAACTAAACTGACTCGACTTGTTACAGTCTGAAGACGCTTCTGAGAAAAAAACGCCTCGCATCACATCGCCGTGGCTCGTTCTCACAGCTCATTGGACGAGGAGGAGGCCGCAGGGTTCCTCCCCTTTCACGGCCTCTCCGCCAATAAGATTTGAGAATGAAGACTGGAAGTGTTCAGCAGAGGAGGTTCAGTCTGCCTCCTCCTCCTCCTCCTCCTCCTCCTCCCTTTACTCCTCTCACAGGCCAGAACTTTAAAACTGAAAACAAGCGTACAAATGATTTCACCAAAACTTTATTTACCAGCGCAGGTAAACGCTCACCTGCCGTCGGGTTAAATAACTCAACTCTTCAGACTGTGAGGAGCTGAAGAAAACATTTGGTCCCTGTTGGTTTCTAACTACAGCCGTCGTCCATCTGAACCTTTATTTATCCTCCCAGGTAGAAGTTTAACACACCGGCCGGTGTTCTTACAATGTTTTAAGTCTATTTAGAACAAATCAGCCGTGTTCAAAAGCACCTTTAGTTTAGGATTTCTGGATGTTTTTATGCTTCCAGGCAGCCGCTGGTTTCCATTCACAGTCTGAATGTTTCACAGCAAGAAAACTTTGATGATGAAAGCAGGGTTCAAACCTCTGAAAGCTGTTTGATGGATTTAAAAACAGCTGAAAACTGATGGATGATAAACAGGAATGTTAACTGTAAATGATCAACACTTTGTTTCTACTGACACATTTCCAAACAAGAATTTCATGTTTAATGTGTTTGTTTTTTTTCAGTTTTCCAGTCAGTTGTTGGTTTCCAGTCTAGAAACCAACATGGAAACTCTTTAACTTTAGTTTAGATCCATCAGGATGAAGCAAAAACTGCCTGTAGAGCTGAAATAATCAATCACTTAGTCAAGAAAATGAATTGGCAACTATAATTATAATCAATGAATGATTTGAGCTCTAGTGAGGATTCGCTGCTTTTCTTTGTCACAATAAATATCTTGTTATGACTCTTGGTTGGATGAATAAACTGTTGATCTCACTGCAGACTGTCTCTGAGCGTCAGCAGTCACATGAAATATTAATGATTTGTATCCCTCCCTTTAAAGCAGTGTTTCCAAACTGAGGTGTGGGGACCTCAGACCTCACCTATTAGGGACTCCTGAGATAAATCTCAGGGTCACAAGGTCATTAAAGGTCATAAAGGGGTAAGAAAGAAAAACACTTTTTCTGTTGCACAAAATAATGTTTATTTTTTTTGTATTTAACTTTTCACCTCTTTAGACCTAAAAAAAAAAAGCATAAAATTAAAAAAATCTGAGAAAGAAAAACCAGACGAGCAGACACAGTTTGACTTTACGGGGAGCGAAGCCACGAAGGTTGAGAAACACTGCTGTAAAGGAAGTCAAACTGAAAATAAGAACCGTCTGTATCAGACAACAACATGACGAAGCTGCTGCGTCTGAACCCAACAAACACGTTAAAGGTCCATCAGTGAAAAAGCAGTTTGATCACTGCAGGTTTTCAGATTGATATTCTCACCACAGGCCTGATTATCTGTTATTTCATTTCTATAAGCTGGGATAGAAACCGCTGAACTGACTCACGTACAGTCAGGATTCAGAAGAACCAACAACCAACCGTATCCAGATAAAAACGGAAACTTTTACCTCAAGTTTTCATCGTAAAATTCTGGCCTTTCACATAAAAAAAAACTAAAACAGAGTCAAAGAAACAACAGAAGAGAAAACGCGGATGTGAGAAAGCAGAAGGCAGAGTGACGAGCAGCCCGGCAGGAAGGAAGAAGCCTCCAGACCAAGAACAACTTCCCAAAAAACAATAAGCAGGAGTGGTGCATCAGTTTCACGATCAGCTCCGATAGACGAGATGATTTCAATGTGGTTCTTTGTCTGAAGGCTTCAACGTGAAAAGAAACAAGAAAACCACTGAAGCACCTGTTTTACTGTGTGATTTCTCCACTTTTGAGGCTGTTAAAAGCTAAAACAAGCGCTCCATTCAGACGGTTTCCTCGTCTATCTGAGCCGACGAGCTGCAAACACACAAGAAGATCGGATCTGCCGCTGCAGCTGCTTTGACACTATTGATTATAGAAACACTATTGATCCTATAAACGGACATATTGCTCGGTGTTCCTGTGTGAGTGCAGCTGGCAGGCGGACAGAGGAATCATGGAGGCACCGAGTCTGAACTGTTGTAACCTAACAACCTTTAATTACAACACCGCCGCCGGTAGCACGGCAGCAGCCGTTACCACGGAGACCAGCAGCCGTTCCCATTGTTATCAGAGACAAACACGTTGGCAACATGAGCCCCGTTCCCCCCGGCGACAAAGAGGAAGCTGGAGAGGCGGGAGAGGGAGGGGCTTCTGTGAAATGTGGCGGCAGCAGGCTGGATGGGGGGTGGGGGAGGGGGGGCAGGGCGGGGCGGGGAGGAGCAGCGATGGATGCTACTGGTCCTTCTTCTCTGAGTCTGACGAGTCATCTTTAGTCTCCGCCTCCTCAGGAGAGGTTTCCTCGTACCTGAGGAAGAGGAGGAAGAGGAACACAAAGAGGAAGAACAGACAAGACAGGAAGAGAGAAAAACACACGAATCACTGTCATGTTACCATCAGTCAGCAGAAATCTGTTCACTTCAACATGAATCATTTCTTTAGTAATGAGTAGTAAAGTCCCACAGTCAGCCTGAACACGCAAACACCTCAAACAGCTGTCAGCAGCTGGGGGGCGGGGGCGGGGGGGGGGCGTGTCGGTGTCTGTGTTTGATAGACAGCAGCTGGGGGGCGTGTCGGTGTCTGTGTTTGATAGACAGCAGCTGGGGGGCATGTCGGTGTCTGATTGACAGCAGCTGGGGGGGGGGCGTGTCGGTGTCTGTGTTTGATTGACAGCAGCTGGGGGCGTGTCGGTGTCTGTGTTTGATTGACAGCAGCTGGGGGCGTGTCGGTGTCTGTGTTTGATTGACAGCAGCTGGCAGCCTACCGGCGTTACAAGAACCAAACCAGCATCTAACAGGTCTGAAGTGACATCTGCAGGTATGTTTACACGCTGTTTAATGTGCTGCAGCTGAGCAGCTAATTAGCATCTAGCTGCTAACTGACATTAGCGGTGAATGTTTGTTTGGTGGCTCGTTCAACAAGCTGCGTGGACAAGACGTGTGTTCATGTTTGTAAGTTAGATAAGAAGGAGACTTTAGCAGGAAGCTAATGTGGGTCGTTGTTGAGAGTCTGTGGCTGTTGTGTGGTGTAGCAGGATGCTATCAGGCTCAGTGTGACCGACTGCTCTGCTGATAACAGAACGACACGTTATCACTTTATGCAAGTTCACCAGGATGTGAAAAAAGAAAAAGAAAAAGATACTTCAATGCTTGAAACGTGTACTATGAACATGAATTTCTAAGAAATTAACATCTATTTATTATTTGATGATATTTCTGCACACAATTTAAACATTTCTAAGAAAATATTGTGACAGTAACTGAGTTTATGTAAAGAAGCCCAAACTAATGAACAGACGGAGGGATGGACGGATGATGGAACTGGTCTGGTTAGGGGGCTGTTTACCTGCCCAGGTGAGAGAGGAGGGGGAGTGTAAAGAGGGAGGGGGCGGGGCCTCTACATGGAGGTGGGCTGTAACCGACGGCGGCGAGGGGAGGAGCCTGACGCCATAGACACAGCATCCATGGAGCTAGCCAGGCTGGCGGGCGAGCCGCTGACAGTTGGGAAGGAAGTGAGCCTGGGAGAACCAGGAAGAACTTCCTCTGACGACTCATAGCTACCCACGGGGGGAGACAGGGGGAGGGAGGAGAGAGAGGAGTGGATGGGTAAGGAGAGACATGAAATTAAAAAAAAAGTAGGAAGGTGGAAAAGAAAGAAAAAGTAAGGAAAGGGTGATAAAATAAGAAGAAAACAAACAGGAAGGAGACAGACAGAAGAGAGTGTGGTAAGTTTTTATGTTAAACTCTAAAGTTAAAAAGCTACAACACAACTTCTGCTAACACTTGAGGAAGATGAAGAGGATGAGATGGAGGATGAAAAAGAAGAAGAAGAGGAGGAGGTGGAGGAGAAGAGAGAAGACGACAGTGAGAAAAAAAGGGAAGAGGAGGAAGAAGAGCTGAGGTGACGAGGTGAAGGACTGAACACACCGACAGGAAATCAAACGAGAGCTGCTGTCAATCAAAGACGTCACAGTGATGAGGAGGGTGGAGGATGAAGAGACCAGACAGACGGAGGGACCAGCTCATCATTTCAGCTCTGCATTAAAGGATCATTCTGATGATTTTCTATGTTTGTTTGAAGAGTTTGGTCACGTTAGTTTGTTTAGAAACGGCTCCAAAGACTAATAACAGCATCATGTTTTCAGTCTCCAGAGAGCAGTTCTGTGTACGGCAGACGCTACTGAGCATGTGCAGGAACGCTGTTCTGTTTACAGCTTGTTGCGTTGCAGATAAACAACCTCTGACTTTGTTTCATGTCTGCGTCAGAGTCTGAACGTTTTTTTTCACCTGATGATTCTCACACTCAGCTCTCCAAAACGTCAGATCGACTGAATATGTGAAGAATTGGTAACTAAGCTCACCAATCATCACATGACAACCGGGCTGCGTGGTTGCTATGGTTACTCACCTGAACATCTCTGTGAGTTCCCCTTTGAGCAGCGCTACGATGACGGGGAAGCCGACGCAGGCTGGAACCAGGTAGAGCAGAGCGGGCTGCAGACAGAAGACAGGAAGTCAGTGTTCCTCCATGACGGACTGATCAATACTCAATACTGACTGATTCTAGACAGTCTGAATAAGTATTGATACATCGACTCAGTGGAGAGTCACAACGTGTAAAATATCTTCATTTAAGGATTAAAACCAAACAGGATTTATCAAAGATAGAAGAATGAATGTTAAATATCATCAGACACAAATCATTATTCACAACAGATGATTATAACTTTAAATATAAACATCATAGTATCGTATCTGGAAGAGGTTACATGACTGTGAAAACTACAATATCAATTAATATTAGAACTGATATCAGATATACAACTATCAAAGACGTATTTGCTTTGATTACAAAATGTGAAGTTTTAGGAAATAAACAAAATTGTCTGAGTGAAGAGAGTGGAATTATATTCAGCTGTAAACTCGAGGTAATAATGACAATAATGACATAATAATAGTAAATATGACAAACTGCTGGATCACGTCTGAAGATATCAGATATTATCTGAACTTATGATGAAATTCTCCATCTCTTCTTTGGCTGCTGAGCTAATGTTAGCTAACGTTAGCTAACGTTAAGGATTAGCTAACGTTAAGGATTAGCTAACGTTAGCTAACGTTAAGGATTAGCTAACGTTAGCTAACGTTAAGGATTAGCTAACGTTAGCTATCATTATCATTTCACAGACCAGCCCTGAACGTCCACAAGATCTAATTAAACACGAGTTCATACACCGACGGAGACGTTACTCTGTTGGACTTTTGAACAGAATTAATACACAACAAATAATAAATAAACACTGAAACAATACAGACTTCCTCTTTCTAACAAACCATCTTTGTTTGAGCGTTCAGACGCCTGTTTGTCATGTATGTTTACTAGATAACAGATTCACTTTATAGTTCCACTTCCTCACAAAATGAATAATAACTTTTTTTTAATAAATAAATGCAACAAAATACTGAACATACATATATATATTTATTATAATATTATTATATATATATATTTTTATATTTCCAACCCTCCAACTAGAAAAACTGGCGGCTCGTAGCATTTCATGTACTGTGAAAGTCTAAAATTGAAGGTCAGAACAGGGATTTGTACCAGTGACCTTCTAGTGCATGACCTTTGACCCCTTGCCTGCTCACCTGTGCATGTTTGAAGGTGTGCATGACGAAGATGGTGAGGCCCAGTCCGAAGATGTAGGCCAGGAAACTGGAGTAGAAATACGTCCTGCTGTTCTTCTTCAGGCTGCAGACAGAAAGACGAGCATTTAACCAGAAAATCTGACATCATCATCATCATCATCATCATCATCATCAGAAGAAGAAGAAGAGGGAAGGTGAGGTGTTACCTGACGTCGAAGCGCAGCAGCAGGGCGATGAAGATCCCTGGGATGACGATGTCGCCCAGACCCAACATAGCGAAGTTACTGGCTTCAAGACCTTTCTCCAACAAGTCCTGAGGAAACACCACTGGAGAGGAGAGAGAGTCACTAAATACAGACGATGATCAGCTGATCAGACTATCAATAACCACGCTGTGACCGCCGAGGCAGCAACTCGTTTAGCAGTCGGAAGGAAGAAGACACAAACTCGAGTCTCGCATACTTACATTTGATTGGTGCTTCGAAGGACTTGGCAACCGTTACCATGACGTTGGTACCGAACACCTGAAGGAGGAAGAGACACAGAGGATGACATCATGGTTTGAGGTCGTTAAGTGATTCAGGCTAACGTGCTGTTATCTTGAATAAACGAAGGTGATCAGCGTTCAGGTGCTCCACAATGTTTCTACTGTTGAACAACCAGATATTAGTGAGCGTGGTGAGACTGTGAGTGTGTTCGGTGCATGTCGGCGGTTAAACTCAGAGACTTGGAACGGCTTCGTAGCTCCGCTGAACATCCAGCTGCCTCTTTTGTAAATAAGATCTAATAAACAGGAAATGGATAAAAGGAGGCTGAGAAGAAGATTTATGAAACAAAGGAAATATGATCCAGAAGACACTAAACTATCAGCCTGGAGGCTCCGCAAGCAACAAACAGGAAGCTCAATTTATATAGTTATAAAGATCCTATAACATAAAATAACACAACTAGAAGGAATCCATTTGAAATATATTACTAATCACTAAAAACTGAGCAGTTCAGGTGATAGCTTGCTCGCTAAAGAGCATGCTAACGTAGCCTACAGGACACTGATACAGATGGGTCGTCTTTTTCATTTCTGATTAGCGTTCCTCACACATAATGGCTGCCGGTGGGAGCTACAAGATGAGTAAGAATTAGGGGTGATTTGCAGCTAAGCTAACGGAAATGTGGCTTGTTAGCAAGTAATGTTAACAGGAACTAGCTTTGAACTTCAGGTGATAGCTTACTCTCTAAAAAGAACGCTAACGTAGCCTACAGGATGCTGATTTAGACTGCATTCCTCATACAAAGTGGCTGCCAATGAGTAGAGGGGGGAAACATTTTTGCTAACATTCATGAGACATCGCTGCTCTCAGCAAAGAAAACAACCACAAACTCTCCTCTGAAACCTCCAGTGAGGAAACAGATAACGTCATGTTGTAATGGAATGTAATGGTTTATTAGCAACAGGCAAACCAACAATAACACACAGAGATCTACTGACTGTCAGCTGGGAATTCCTTCACCAAGTAATAAAGGATTTATACAACACATAAAGACACTAAACATATCCCCGACTACCAGGATAGAAATCAATAACAGTCTCTCTGATTCTGTGTCTTTACAACGACCTCTGACCTTACAAACAAATATTAAAATTCTGTTTTACTGGTTAAATATTCAGTTATTTCTTTTCACTGCTACTTAACGGCTTTCAACAGTCTTAAATGTGACTAATCAGGCCAGTTAGTAGCATCTGAAGAGGAAAACATTTGCTCAGCTGGTCGAAGCTACGCTAGGTTTGTTCTTATGTTTTTGTTGAATCAGCTGGCAGTAGTGCAGAGACGTTCCCCTTTCTAACCAATCAGAGGAAGCCAAACAGGGCCCAGATCTCACAGCTGTCAATCAATACGTGGACGTACTTCTGATCTACTCTTCTCCTCATACTGAGGCTCCAAGCTAACGTTAGCTGCTGTAATACGTCACTATAGCTTATTCACAGGCTAGTGAGCCCCCGTTCCTGCACTAGTCCAACGAGGACGAGCATGTTGTAGCTTTAACCTCAACTTTAACGTTGACGGATGTGCGGCAGTGTTATTTGTGAGTAAATGTGTGTTTATAAAAGTCGTCTCACCCAGAAAACATCGTAGACGAACAGCCCCCCCAGCAGGATGCAGCCGGTACTGACGTTGTTCAGGTGGAGCAGCTCCACTCCGTTCAGGGCGAACGCCAGGCCAAACAGGTTATTGGCTATCCAGTGCTGTGATGTCATAAAACACTGACTGGTTATTGGCTATCCAGTGCTGTGATGTCATAAAACACTGACTGGTTATTGGCTATCCAGTGCTGTGATGTCATAAAACACTGACTGGTTATTGGCTATCCAGTGCTGTGATGTCATAAAACACTGACTGGTTATTGGCTATCCGGTGCTGTGATGTCATAAAACACTGACAGGTTATTGGCTATCCGGTGCTGTGATGTCATAAAACACTGACAGGTTATTGGCTATCTGGTGCTGTGATGTCATAAAACACTGACTGGTTATTGGCTATCCAGTGCTGTGATGTCATAAAACACTGGCAGGTTATTGGCTATCCAGTGCTGTGATGTCATAAAACACTGACAGGTTATTGGCTATCCGGTGCTGTGATGTCATAAAACACTGGCAGGTTATTGGCTATCCAGTGCTGTGATGTCATAAAACACTGACAGGTTATTGGCTATCTGGTGCTGTGATGTCATAAAACACTGACAGGTTATTGGCTATCTGGTGCTGTGATGTCATAAAACACTGACAGGTTATTGGCTATCCAGTGCTGTGATGTCATAAAACACTGACAGGTTATTGGCTATCCGGTGCTGTGATGTCATAAAACACTGACTGGTTATTGGCTATCCGGTGCTGTGATGTCATAAAACACTGACAGGTTATTGGCTATCCAGTCCCACATAATGTCACATGATCTACTATCACAGTAGATATTCTATTGGCTCTAGTTCTGTGATGTCATACTGCACTTTTAAACCTGATAAAGCTCGTCGGAGTGATAACAGACACTCTTTACCTTTTTGAAGAGGTACCAGACTCCCACCACACTGCTGATGACCAGACACACCAGGTTCTTGGTGTCAAACTCATAGTTGACTATTTCTGCAGAGAGATGATGAGAGACGGATATTCATCTTCAACGGGTCAACAGTTCTTACTTCCTTCTAGTGTAACGTGTCCCGGTTTGGAGTTCAGTTACTGAGCTCAACTGTCCCTGTTATTGCAAAAATATTCCCTATGAAAACTGTCTGCAGAGTTCTGTAGATGATCCAGAGGAAAGAGGTGTTCAGACAGAAAGAAGCTGACTGCTGGACTGTTTCAACTGACCGTGTGTGTGTGTGTGTGTGTGTGTGTGTGTGTGTGTGTGTGTGTGTGTTTCACGGCCTGGTGAACGGTGCATCTGAGCAGCAGGTCTCACCTTCTTTGGACTCTCCGGAGCCCTGAGTGAAGAGCAGCTGGTACTGTTTGTTTGGGAAAGAAGCTGGAAAGATTGCGGACATCAGAGGACTGAGAGAGACAGAGACGAGAGAGAAGACAGTTACCGACATGACCCGCAACACCCGAATACAACTACATGACGTTTCACAACACATGCATGTGTGTGTGTGTGTGTGTGTGTGCTTCACCTCATGGTGTGAGACAGAGCCAGGACGCCCAGAACAAAGAAGTAGACGGACAGCAGCAGGTTGATGTACTCCTGAGAAAATACCTGCATCAAAACACACAACGACAGATCAATCAGGATGTGAAATTATGGCACAAACGTCTGGACACAGATTGCTTTAATGTGGGAATGTAATAAAATTAAAGAATTATGATCATGTGTAAGCAAACAGGTTCTGATATTTACATACATTTAACGCTTCCTAAGCCTCCACACGCCGACTGTAAGTTAATAAGAGTTTTTCTCGTTAGCCCAACGGACCGACAGCTGAGGGTGAATATCATTAATAAAGTGTTAAACCGACTGGATGCAACAGTGAACACAAAGCTTCAGGTCCGTCCTGTAGGTCCTGGGGGCCGCCGCTCTGAGAATACACAAACCCTAAACCTAACCAGACCTTCACCACAGCGTTGTCACATCATAAAACATAGTCAAGTATTGTTAACAAGCGTCAAAATACACCAAGATGTTCAGGGTTAAAGACGACAGACGGAGACTAATCTGAACACTGAGCCATAAATAACAGCAGCGTGTCAGACAATGATAACGTTTATTACAAAACAGACTTTTTATATATTATTAAGGTCTTCTGCTAAACTCTGATTTAATAAATCAGCAGGTATAAAAACGTGTAAACTGCGTCATTAAGGCAGACGAGCTGGAAAACATCATGTTTATTCACTTTACATGAAACTAAAATTAATAGTAAATTATGTTTAATGTTTGCAGGATGAGTTAGTTCCTGTTTATGAGTCATAAGAAGTCATAAATTATCTTTCAGGAGCAGATGTTTAAATTTAACAACATGTTAACGAAGGTTAATGTGATGATATTCAACGACGTACCAGTGTGTGAGAATTAGTGGCATCTAGTGGTGAAGCTGCAGATTACAACCAAATAAACATGTGATGTTATAATTACACAGTTTGGCCACTATGTGTAAGTGTGTAAATCCTAAACACTGCACCGTTAGCTGATAAATATTTACTGTTACATATGTTTTGAATGCAGGACTTTCACAACAGAACACTATTAACATCATAAAATAACTAAACTACTCTTTCCGGTCAGTCATTAACATCAGCCGAAATGAAAAGTCTTCCTTTAGGAGTCAAACTGAGTCGTGTGTTGTGATTCAGGAGGAGAATCTGTGCAACAGGAAGCTCAGATCTGTTAAACTGAGTATTATGTTAACGGAGTCTGGACGGTAAAACCAGCCTTCGCTGAACTCCAACAACCTCTGAGTGTATTTTCGGAGCCGTGCCGGTTTGTTTTTCGGGATAACGGGCCGTCAGACTAATGGGCTTCCGGTCCGGTGGACAGTCCTCCCCGGTGTTTTGATCCCAGCTGCATATTTCTGGTCCTCAGAACTGGAATTTTAATGTAGCAGAGCAGAACTTAACGAGGAGCGACGGGCGGAGATATGACGCTGCACATAACGAGACGCATACAGGCAGTGAAGTTACTGGTTACAGTGAGCAGAACTGGTTTCTACACACATTCATCCAAAACTGCAGAGCACAAAAGCCTCAAACTGGTTCTTATATTATACTATCATGTGTATCATTAGAGAAGAAGCTAATATGTGTAATTCTGTTATGAGTTCACCATAAAGACATATTCAGATTATTTAGAGCACGAGGTGCTTCATTAAGTGATATTAGTCTATTATCAGTTATATGTATTAACACAGAAATGACATTTTAACACTTAACAGCTGTTTTCACATCAGCAGTCGTTCCCTGTTGGTCCTTTAAATAATGATTCCTTCTGTTCTGTTATATCACGTCTAGTTTGCGTGTAGCGTGTCTAGTTTGCGTGTATCACGTCTAGTTTGCGTGTAACGCGTCTAGTTTGCGTGTATCGCGTCTAGTTTGCGTGTATCACGTCTAGTTTGCGTGTAACGCGTCTAGTTTGCGTGTATCGTGTCTAGTTTGCGTGTATCGCGTCTAGTTTGCGTGTATCGTGTCTAGTTTGCGTGTATCGCGTCTAGTTTGCGTGTATCGTGTCTAGTTTGCGTGTAACGCGTCTAGTTTGCGTGTATCGCGTCTAGTTTGCGTGTAACGCGTCTAGTTTGCGTGTATCGTGTCTAGTTTGCGTGTATCGTGTCTAGTTTGCGTGTAACGTGTCTAGTTTGCGTGTATCGTGTCTAGTTTGCGTGTATCGTGTCTAGTTTGCGTGTAACGTGTCTAGTTTGCGTGTAACGTGTCTAGTTTGCGTATCTCGTCTAGTTTGCGTGTAACGTGTCTAGTTTGCGTGTATCGTGTCTAGTTTGCGTGTAACGTGTCTAGTTTGCGTGTAACGTGTCTAGTTTGCGTGTATCGCGTCTAGTTTGCGTATCTCGTCTAGTTTGCGTGTAACGTGTCTAGTTTGCGTGTAGCGTGTCTAGTTTGCGTGTATCGTGTCTAGTTTGCGTGTATCGTGTCTAGTTTGCGTGTAGCGTGTCTAGTTTGCGTGTATCGCGTCTAGTTTGCGTGTCACGTGTCTAGTTTGCGTGTATCGTGTCTAGTTTGCGTGTAACGTGTCTAGTTTGCGTGTATCGCGTCTAGTTTGCGTGTAACGTGTCTAGTTTGCGTGTATCGCGTCTAGTTTGCGTGTAACGTGTCTAGTTTGCGTGTAACGTGTCTAGTTTGCGTGTATCGCGTCTAGTTTGCGTGTATCGCGTCTATTTTGCGTGTAGCGTGTCTAGTTTGCGTGTATCTCGTCTAGTTTGTGTGTATCGCGTCTAGTTTGCGTGTATCGCGTCTATTTTGCGTGTAACGTGTCTAGTTTGCATGTATCGTGTCTAGTTTGCGTGTAACGTGTCTAGTTTGCGTGTAACGTGTCTAGTTTGCGTGTATCTCGTCTAGTTTGCGTGTATCGTGTCTAGTTTGCGTGTATCTCGTCTAGTTTGCGTGTATCGTGTCTAGTTTGCGTGTATCTCGTCTAGTTTGCGTGTATCGTGTCTAGTTTGCGTGTATCTCGTCTAGTTTGCGTGTATCTCGTCTAGTTTGCGTGTAACGTGTCTAGTTTGCGTGTAACGTGTCTAGTTTGCGTGTATCTTGCTGTAATATGAGATTCTTGTAACAATGTGATATCAGTCATATATACAGTGGATAATCTCCCGCCCACCTGATCCCTCATAGAGACGCTGTTATCATCACAGTCAGGATACAGAGAAACTGTCGTCCTGTTATAGCGACTCTGCTGTGACACACTTAAACAAGGAGAAAGGAAAACGCTTTCATGTCGCTTCTTTAAATAACTCCCTGAAGTTTCCGTCCTGTAGCCCAGCCTGAGTAATCATACAGTTGTGGAATATTACTGAGATGCTTTCCTTACAACTGGAAAAGGATCAAGAATAATAAAGAATTAAATAGATAAAGAAAGAAATAAAGAAGCCGGAGGCCTGAATCCAGATGAGAGTTGTGTTCTCACAAACATGTTCATGATAAACGTTGCTGGTGTTTGAACTGCTATTGAACTGTTTTTAAACCCGTAGTGGAATTCGGCGTATGAAGAGCAGGTTTCCACCTCTGCTGCTCTGGTAAAAGGATTCTGGAAGTTACCAGCAGGATGAAGAACTTCCTGTCTCACCTTGAAGAACAGGTAGAGTCCAAACAGAGTACAGCTGGCGATGATAGGGAACCTCGCCGCGTCTCGACTGGTGATGGTCTCTGGCATGTCTGACGCATTCTGCAGAGAGAAACAGACAGATGAATACAGACGGACAGAGAGAGAGAGGGACTGGACCAGTTTCAAACCAGTACAAACTCCATTTAAGCCAGAAACACAGTGGCTGTAATTCTGACGTGTTCATGATGGACAATAGTATGAAAATAAGACCCGAGTTGTAATTAACTGTAATTCTTTTGTTTTGAAAGGAATGATCGTCTTATTTAATTGGAGTTTGTTTTGTTCTTTGTCCTGATTGGCTGTTGAGAGACTCTCAGCTGTTTCCCTGAGAGAGAAGCCTGAGAGTCACCTCCATCTATAAACTCCTCCGTCTGCTCCCCCGAGACAGGAAACTGGGACAGACGAGAGGAGGAGAGGAAGAGGAAGAGGAAGAGGAAGATCCTTGTCATTGAGTGTTTGAATATGTTCCACTATGAGTTCAACCTGTTTGCTTGTGGGTTTTTTTTTGATGGACACATGAAGATACGCCCATGTTTGAAGAGTCATAAACGTGTGCTGTAAGTCTCTGACAGCCTCACAGCATCGAGCTCTGTGATTGGTCAGAAACATGTTCAAACAGAGCTGAGAGATTCTGCTGTACGAACACATGCAGGAGGAAATTCTCATGTATCAAGTTCAAACAACAAAAACAAACAGTTAGCAGCTAACATCAGAAAAAACATCCAATCTGACAGTTTTCAGGTTGCAATGTGCATTTATCCTTCACTGGTTTTCAAATTAAAACGATTAATTGAAGAAAAAAAAACCTCATTGATAGATTTGAAAGTAAAAATAACAGTTTGTTGCAGCTTGTTTGAAGGAGCCTGAATCTGTTTATCAGCTGCGACAATAAAGACTGAAAACTGTTCAGAATAATATTTAAATGATACAAGAATATTATTTTAGACAGAAATTATGAATCATATGGTTCAAAAATATGCTGATCAAGTTTCCCCCAAATTAACTGAATAATTCATCTGTTTATTGATGAGTAGAGCTGCAACGATTAGTGCATTTATTGATTAGTTGAAGTCCAATTTCTCTGATTCCAGCGTCTTAAATGTGAATATTTTCTGGTTTCTTTAGTCTCTGTGACAATAAACTGAAGATCTTTGTGAACAAAACAATGAGGACGTCATCTCTGGGAAACACTGATCCACACTTTTCACCATTTTATAGACGAAACAACTGATCAATTCATCAAGATCAATGAACCTGTGTTGCTGCCAGTTTTTGCAGCTTTGATTCATGCAACAGTCAAAATGCTGTTTTATCACACTGAGTTGTTCTTAGAGGTTTATGGATTCATATTTTATAAATGTATTTTTAGAGCCGAGTATCAAAACCTCAACATGTGGAACCAACTGAAATCAGAAACATGCAGAAAGTTGTCAGATATAAATAAACCTGTTCACTTCAGATATTAAGAGGTTCATTTAAATTCCAATTTAAAGGACGAGTTCACAGTTTATCAAGTGTGTCTTAAACCAACAGTCAGGAGCCCAAATAAACATTAAGCTGTGTTTCTTGCTGTAATCATTCCTCCTGTTCATACTGACCATTAGAAGATCCCTTCATAATGACCTTACAATGGAAGTGATGGAGGACAAAATCCACAGTCTGAAGCTAATATGAAGCTTCAGCGTCCAAATGAGTCAAATCAAGTAGATATCTTTCAACGTTACAGTCTTTTTAGTGCCAAAGTTCCTCTTTTTGTTACTATACTTCCACCTGCAGCTCAACAGGGAAACACTGTCCGAGGAAACACAAAGAGGGAATTTGATGCTAAAAAGACTGTAAATGTGTCAGATATCCACTTGATATGACTAACTCAGACTGCTGAAGCTGAATAGAAGCTTTAAATGACTGTGTGTAAACTAGGGACGTGCAGTATTTGTATTTGTCGAGGCAGCAAAATTATTTGTATTCGAATGAAAGTGAACAGAGGCTTAAAAATCCTGTTTTTGTGTTTATTCTGCGTATAATTTTAGAAAACTGATGAAAATTGAAGTGATGTCCAAATGAAGAAATACGCGTCATGTAGCAGGTGGATGTGACCTGCTGATAGACAGAGACTAGAACCGACCTGCTCGCTGGTGTTTGACATGTTTGTTTTTCTTCCCAAAAACAAATAATTTTAAAAATATTTGTATGAAACAAATATTCGTAAAAAAAAAAACAAACTCATTATTTGTGCTTTACAGAATAACATATTTGTATTCAAGCACACCCCTAGTGGACACACTGGGGGTTTTATCCTCCATCACTTCCATTAAAGCACATTTGAAGGATCTTTTAATATCCAGTTACAGACACCTGCCTGCTGGTTTAACACACTGGGAACACTGGGAACAGTTCTTTAATGCTGCAAATTTTTTCTTCAGCAAAGTTCATTCTTGTGTTTCAGCACACATTTATATGTATATTATATAGGAATATAGTTATATGTATATTCCTGCAAGCAGGATATTGACAAAAGTATTGTTTTGGTATTAGTTTAAAAAAAATCAAAATATTACATCAGAACAAGTTAACAGTTTAGTTTTTCAGGTTCTTCAACTACTTCCTGTGAATAAAGGCTGTAGTTGTATCTTTGTGTAGTTTGACAGATCAATTAAGAGACTGATTGAACTCATTAAACAGGTTCCTCTGTGAGTCCTCCTCACACACACACACACACACACACACACACACTGTTATTATATTATATATATATATATATATATATATATATATATATATATATATATATATATTATATTAGCTCCATGCTACACACCTCCAGTGTTCATTACTGTTGTGTTAGTGCTGCAGTGTGTATTTGGTGCTCACAGCGGCTCTCATACTCACTCTGAACCCAGAATCGTAACCATTTTCTCCGAGCTCCTACAGACAGACGACAGACGGACGACAGACAGACAGACGGACGGATGGATGGACAGACAGATGTGCACAGACAGACAGGAGAGAGAGAGCGATCAAAGAGCAGGACTGGAAGCAGGAACACAAAATCAAAAATCAACCCAACAAGTTTCAGATGCAGGAAAAAGAACATCATCGTTTCTGAGAGGAAAACAGGTTTTAATGATTAAAGCTTCTTGTAAAGATGGCCGACAGTAAGGAGAGAAAGGAAGAACAGAGAGGAAGAGGAAGAGGAAGAGGAAGGATGACACGCAACAAAGTTCAGGCGCCAGATTCAAACCCAAACAACACAGCACATTTTTGTCCCTGCTGGCCACCGTACACTCTCACTGTGAGCCAATAATATTCAAGTTCCTTCTACTCTGCACGTTTATATGCAAACACGTCCCAAAGTGGCAAAACTATTTCTGATTGGCTCTTTAAAAAAATGTAGATAATAACATTAAACGCTTCTGGCAGTTTGTGTTTTACTGTCATTATCAGGTGAAACAAGTCTGGACAGAGACGGAAGCAGCTGGAGAAACTAACTCAGCCACCGTAACAAGCTGCAGTCAACACAAGAATAACAATTATTTACCAATTCATTCAATTTGCAGACTTTAAAGGCAGTGCTGACAGTAATCTGAACGAGTCGAGATGAATCTGACTGAACCTGTCAGACACAAAACTGACAAAACGCAAACATACGGAGTAAAAATTAGCTGATAAAACGTCCTCAAATCAAAATAAAGAGCAACTGAACTCATTTTCCATTTGCATATTCAAAAATACATTCAAATCTAACGACTCAGACGCCTTTCACTAACACATCGCTAACACGTTGCTAACACGTCGCTAACATGTCGCTAACACATCACTAACATGTCACTGACATATCGCTAACATGTCACTGACACATCGCTAACACGTTGCTAACACGTCGCTAACATGTCACTAACACGTCACCAACATGTCACTGACATATCGCTAACACGTCGCTAACATGTCACTGACATATCGCTAACACGTCGCTAACATGTCACTGACACATCGCTAACACGTCGCTAACATGTTGCTAACATGTCACTAAAATGTCACTAACACGTTGCTAACACGTCGCTAACATGTTGCTAACACGTCACTAACATGTCACTAACACATCGCTAACATGTTGCTAACACATCGCTAACATGTCGCTAATACGTCGCTAATACGTCGCTAACACGTCACTAATGCATCGCTAACATGTCACTAAAATGTCGCTAACACGTCGCTAAAATGTTGCTAACATGTCACTGCTCTCCATCTCTGTTCAAATTACAACTTCAAATGAAAGTTATGTAAACAGCAAGTAAGCAAACTGTCTATAAAATGTCAGGAAACTGCAAATCACATCATATTTTCCTGAAGCCTGAAGTGACACAGAAACATCATCAGCTTTAAGTTGACATGTTGAACTTGTTAGCAAACAGCTGTTTATTTACGGAGCAACATTATCATTCATGTGGAGTCGTGTTTCTGTCCAATATTCTCTCTTTTAGCTGTTTCTGCTCTCTACCAACTCCTGAGGGAAATATCTGGCTCTTTAGCTGCTAAATGCTCCACTATGTTCACCAGCTAGTCTACAGCTAACTGTGAGCAGGTAGTGAACAGCAGCTTTTTTACAGCTTTTACAGCGCTGAGAGTGAACCAGAACAGTGAAGTTGCAGCCGGACAGATAAACAATGAGCTGAAACTCACTATAAAGCTCCTTAAAGCCGAGAGGAGCAAATAGTCACATTTGAGAAGCTGGAACCAGAGAATATTTGGCATTTTTGCTTAAAAATGGACTTTGTTGACTAATTGACTTTAATTGACAGTAGTTTCAGTGTGTCGGTCTGTTCTGTTTGGGGCAGTTTGTCTTTATCTGAATCGAGGGTTTAAGAACAGAAGATGTAATTTGTGATACTGAGCTATATATATAAAAACTGACGACTGACTCAAAAGAATTTGTATCAAATTAGTCTTTACATAATCCTTTAAGGGCTGCAACTAAGGATTATTTTCATTATCGATTAATCTGTCAATTATTTTCTCTATTAATCAATTAGTCATTTGATCTAAAAATGTATAAAATGGTAGAAAATGTTGATCAGTGTTTCCTAAAGTCCAACATGACCTCAAATGTTTTGTTTTGTCCACAACAAACATTTTCAGTTTAGTGTCATAGAGACTAAAACCAGAAAATATTCACATTTAAGAAGCTGGCATCAGAGAATTTGGACATTTTCTTCTTTAAAAATAAAAAAAATCACTCAAAACAATTAATCAATGATCAAACACTTGGTGATTAATGTACCAGTTGGCGATGGTTGCTGCTCTAGTTTGGTGTGAGTTGTGTCGTCAGTCAGCATTACCTCCCCGCAGCGCAGAGGATGTGGGACTCTTTTTTTACTGTTACCTAAAACTAACAGTCACAACTGCGCATGTCTGCAAAACCCCCCAAAAACAGAGCAAATAAATCCGCGTTGTACACGTGTCTCATACTGAGGCAGCAGCAGCAGACTCCTCTCAGCCCACACACCAACTCAACTTATATCCGGCAATATGACGTCACAGCCCGTTAGCACACAGGTTAGACAGCAGATAAACACACCGGGGACACACCGGGGACGGCGGGTAAACACCGGGGACGGCAGGTAAACACACCGGGGACAGCGGGTAAATACCGGGGACAGCAGGTAAACACACCGGGGACGGCGGGTAAACACCGGGGACAGCAGGTAAACACCGGGGACGGCAGGTAAACACACCGGGGACAGCAGGTAAATACCGGGGACACACCGGGGACAGCAGGTAAATACCGGGGACACACCGGGGACAGCGGGTAAACACCGGGGACAGCAGGTAAACACCAGGGACACACCGGGGACAGCAGGTAAACACCGGGGACGGCGGGTAAACACACCGGGGACACACCGGGGACAGCAGATAAACACACCGGGGACAGCAGGTAAACACCGGGGACAGCAGATAAACACACCGGGGACAGCAGGTAAACACCGGGGACACACCGGGGACGGCGGGTAAACACCGGGGACGGCAGGTAAACACACCGGGGACAGCAGGTAAACACCGGGGACACACCGGGGACAGCAGGTAAACACACAGGGAACAGCGGGTGAACACCGGGGACAGCAGATACACACACCGGGGACAGCGGGTAAACACCGGGGACAGCAGGTACACACACCGGGGACAGCGGGTAAACACCGGGGACAGCAGGTGCACACACCGGGGACAGCGGGTAAACACACCGGGGACAGCGGGTGAACACCGGGCACAGCGGGTAAACACACAGGGCACAGCGGGTAAACACACAGGGCACAGCGGGTAAACACATCGGGGACAACGGGTAAACACCGGAGAGCGGGTAAACACCGGGGACAGCGGGTGCAAGCACACCGGGGACAGCGGGTGCAAGCACACCGGGTACAGCGGGTAAACACCGGGGACAGCGGGTAAACACACCGGGGACAGCGGGTAAAAAGTGACCAAAACCGGACAATCAGTTCAACGAATAAAAACACGAGTATTAAATACTTTCGTTTGTTACCGTTTAAAGACTCTGAAGAACAAACATCTTCCGGCGTTAAACACTAAACAGAATATTGATGCAACAAGTTGCGGTGAAGACTTTAAACCGCTGAAAATAACCGTTAAATCCAAACAGCTGGAACGTTTTTCTGAACGGAAACAGCTTTTTTTTAGTATGTCAATAAATGTAACACACGCAGCACTTTATTCCACAGTGAACTCCACTTTCTCGGTTTTTAGTCTGAGAAATATATTAAAAATATTTCAGAATCGCCCGGTTAGCGAGCCGTTAGCGAGCCGTTAGCGAGCTAGCTATCCGGCGGAGGCTAACGGCAGCCGGGCTGAAGCGAAGCCTCCACACCGCGGTCGGTTCGGGAGGAAACAGCCGCTGGAGGGTACCTTTGATTTGGAGCAGGTGACGGACCGCAGCGCTCCGAAGAAGATGGGCAGCAGCGCCATGAACACCAGGCTCCCGTACGCCAGCGCCGTGCCCTCCGGGGTGGCCACGAATTTGGCCGTGGCGTTCAGCGCCTCGGTCCCGTTGGAGTCCGTGGCGTTCAGGGCGTCCAGGACGGCGGCGGCGACGGCCTCCGGGGCCGAGGCCGGGGCTGGTTCTGCCTCAGACATGGTGGTTCAGAGCTGTAGCTGTGTGGCGGAGACTGACGGACACACGGAGGCTATGAAGCTGAAAGAGTCTCATTCATCCAGCGGCGCTGCTGAGAGTCGATAAGGCCACGTTTCCTAAAGCAGAGAGCAGCGAGGGGCGGAGACCTCTCACTCTGCTGCTGTTTCCGGGGACACAGAGCAGAGAGCAGTGAGAGCGAGACTTCTCACTCTGCTGCTGTTTCCGGGGACCGTTAACAACACTGACAAGCTGCTTCCTCTGTATCAGTAACACAGTTTCCGGATTGTCGCACTTTTCTTCCATCAGTCCTGTTCTCCTGAGGTAGCTGACCAAGCATCCTCCGTCCTGTCCACCAGTACCACTGCAGCCCGCTCTGTAATCCTGCTCCTGTTGACCTTCATCTTTGGACAGCTGACTATGTTCATTTGGGCTCCTGACTGTTGCTTTAAAACACACTTGAACAATTGTGAACCCATCCTTTAAGCCAAATAAATAAATAAATGGAAATTTTATAGCACAGTATGTCCATCAGAAGGTTATCGTTGGTGGTGTGGATAATGATTTGAGACACATTTTATAGAAGTTAACTGTTAACTGAATAAATGTAATATAAAATATCTAAATCAGGAGAGTTTGGACTCATGGCTTAAAGATCCCCTCCAGACATATATTAATACTAACTATTGCATATGTCATCGCTGCCGGGAAGTGAACTCAGTTTCTCCTCTTATTCTAAACTAATCCTGTTGTTTCCCTTCTTTCTACAGTCAAACAGTCTAACAAGAAAACTTCCTCACTGGGGACAAAAGGATTCTGATGATGATTCTGTTTGTTCAGCTGGAGTGAGCCTCCTCTTGACAACAATAGACGATCTCTGCTTTGAGGAACTAGCATTTCTTCCTCGTTGGTGGAACAAGTTGTTCTGACAAACATGCAGCTGCAGCGCTGCAGCAGCGGCCGCAGGAGGACAGACCTGCAAACAGGATGTTTTATACATTTATACACGAGTACCTGGTGACTTACTGCAAACCAGAGCTGGAAAGTAACTAAGTACATTAACTCAAGTACTGTACTGATGTACAAGTTGTGAGGTACTTGTACTTTACTTGAGTATTTCCATGTGATGCTACTTTCTACATTTCAGAGGGAAATATTGTACTTTCTACTCCACTACATTTATTTGACAGCTTTAGTTACTTTTCAGATGAAGATTTGACACAATGGATAATATAACAAGCTTTTAAAATACAACACATTGTTAAAGATGAAACCAGTGGTTTCCAACCTTTTTGGCTTTTGACGTCTTACAAAAAGCAGTGTGTAGTCGGGGTCACATTTCACATGTCTATGAGTTGTTAACAGCTCCACCAAATAGTGATTTTTCCCTCTAAACTTCTCACATGCTTTCATTTCAATAAATGTTCAAATGATCCAATATTTCAGCAAAAATCAAAGATTAGAGAAAAAGTCCAAAAACTGAAAACAGATTTGTGTATCAGAACTTTGTTTTTTCTTCTTTCCTCTCCCATTAATCATCTCACCACCCCTCAGATTTATCTGCTGACCCTTTGGAGTTACTTTTTACTTTCTTCATGAACGGGTCCTGTTTTATTTGTATTGTGTAACTGTAACTGTACAGGTGGCTGTAAACCACTCAGAAATGCAGAACTGTGCCAGTAAAGGCAGAGAAGAAGAAGAAGACTGTAAACATGATGTAAACAATGCAGGAATTCAAATACTTTGCTTTGCAAATGTTTTATGAGGAAGGAAATACATTCAACACATCTGTTGGACCTCCAGCAAACACAGTCAGTTTATGTAAACAGAACTATTGATTATTTATAATAAAACTCCACAGGAAGCTTTAACTCATACAGGAACTAAATGGGTAAATATCTTTTATCTGTCTTTTGATCCTCCAACTTACTTATGGAAGTATAAAATTAAATCACCTTTTTAAAATATGTTTAGTATGCATGTAATTCACAACATATATCCACTGATCCATAATCCTGATTGATCCCAAACATCACTTTTTATCATTTTTCATAATTCCAATAAGGCCTGAGAAAAGCTTTTATACTGTAAAATCAACAGACTTCATATTGAAACATCTTAAGAATTTTAATTTCAACATAAAAATGTTTACTGAATATTAAAAACACACAAACAATAAATGTTAAAACATTCCTGAGATATTCCAGATATTTACATCTGTACATGTTGTGACGACAGAAGAGAGACAAACATTTATACAACGTCTTATTAAAGTTGAATCTAACGTACATTCATTCAGTGACAGCACGAACCAAAAAACCTCCACCTGACAGCAGCAACGTGGACCAGAAACACCTCCATCATAGACTCTTCACTACTTTTATTATTACTGTTCAAAGTATAAAGGTCCTCTTACTATCT